>NW_024543458.1:0-123775 GCF_018167655.1 Microtus oregoni
AGTGCTCAGGGTGCTGGGTGCTCAGTACTCAGGGTGCTGGGTGCTCAGTACTCAGGCTGCTTGGTGCTCAGTACTCAGGGTGCTCAGTGCTCAGTACTCGGGGTGCTGGGTGCTCAGTGCTCAGGGGTGCTCAGTGCTCAGTGCTCGGGGTGCTGGGTGCTCAGTGCTCGGGGTGCTGGGTGCTCAGTACTCGGGGTGCTGGGGTGCTCAGTGCTCAGGGTGCTCAGTGCTCAGTACTCAGTGCTCAGGGTGCTCAGTGCTCAGTGCTCAGGGTGCTGGGTGTTCAGTACTCAGGGTGCTGGGTGCTCAGTACTCAGGGTGCTGGGTGCTCAGTGCTCAGGGTGCTGGGTGCTCAGTACTCTGGGTGTTGGGGTGCTCAGTACTCAGGGTGCTGGGTGCTCCGTGCTCAGGGTGCTGGGTGCTCAGTGCTCAGGGTTCTGGGTGCTCAGTGCTCAGGGTGCTGGGTGCTCAGTACTCAGGGTGCTGGGTGCTTAGTGCTCGAGGTGCTCGGTGCTCAGTACTCAAGGTGCTGTGTGCTCAGTGCTCAGGGTGCTGGGTGCTCAGTACTCAGGGTGCTCGGTTCTCAGTACTCAGGGTGCTGGGTGCTCATTGTCAGGGTGCGGGGAGCTCAGTGCTCGGGGTGCTGGGTGCTCAGTACTCAGGGTGCTGGGTGCTCAGTACTCAGGGTGCTGGGGTGCTCAGTACTCAGGGTGATCTGTTCTCAGTACTCAGGTTGCTGGGTGCTCAGTGCTGGGGGTGCTGGGGTGCTCAGTACTCGGGGGTGCTCAGTGCTCAGTACTCAGGGTGCTGGGTGCTCAGTACTCAGGGTGCTGGGTGCTCAGTGCTCGGGGTGCTCGGTGCTCAGTACTCGGGGTGCAGGGTGCTCAGTACTCGGGGTGCTGGGTGCTCAGTGCTCCGGGAGCTGGGTGCTCAGTGCTCGGGGTGCTGGGTGCTCAGTGCTGAGGGTGGTGCTGGGTGCTCAGTACTCACGGTGCTGGGTGCTCAGTGCTCAGGGTGCTGGGGTGCTCAGTACTAAGGGTGCTGGGTGCTCAGTACTCAGGGTGCTCGTTGCTCAGTACTCAGGGTGCTGGGTGCTCAGAGCTCAGGGTTCTGGGTACTCAGTACTCAGGGTGCTGGGTGCTCAGTACTCTGGGTGTTGGGTGCTCAGTACTCAGGGTGCTGGGTGCTCCGTGCTCAGGGTGCTGGGTGCTCCGTGCTCAGGGTTCTGGGTGCTCAGTGCTCAGGGTGCTGGGTGCTCAGTACTCAGGGTGCTGGGTGCTTAGTGCTCGAGGTGCTCGGTGCACAGTACTCAAGGTGCTGGGTGCTCAGTGCTCAGGGTGCTGGGTGCTCAGTCCTCGGGGTGCTCCGTGCTCATGGTGCTGGGTGCTCAGTGCTCAGGGTGCTGGGTGCTCAGTGCTCGGGGTGCTGGGTGCTCAGTACTCAGTGTGCTCAGTGCTCGGGGAGCTCGGTGCTCAGTACTCAGGGTGCTGCGTGCTCAGTTCTCAGTGCTCGGGGTCCTGGTTGCTCCGTGCTCGGGGTGCTGGGTGCTCAGTACTCTGGGTGCTTAGTGCTCAGTACTCAGGGTGCTGGGTGCTCAGTACTCATGGTGCTGGGTGCTCATTCTCAGGGTGCTGGGTGCTCAGTGCTCGGGTTGCTGGGTGCTCAGTACTCAGGGTGCTGGGGGCTCAGTACTCAGGGTGCTGGGTGCTCAGTACTCATGGTGCTCGGTTCTCAGTACTCAGGGTGCTGGGTGCTCATTCTCGGGGTGCTGGGTGCTCAGTGCTCGGGGGTGCTGGTTGATCAGTACTCAGGGTGCTGGGGGCTCAGTACTCAGGGTGCTGGGTGCTCAGTACACAGGGTGATCTGTTCTCAGTACTCAGGTTGCTGGGTGCTCAGTGCTCGGGGTGCTGGGTGCTCAGTACTCGGGGTGCTCTGTGCTCAGTACTCAGGGTGCTGGGTGCTCAGTACTCAGGGGTGCTGGGGTGCTCAGTGCTCGGGGTGCTCGGTGCTCAGTACTCGGGGTGCAGGGTGCTCAGTACTCAGGGTACTGGGTGCTCAGTGTTCAGGGTGCTGGGTGCTCAGTGCTCAGGGTGCTGGGTGCTCAGTACTAAGGGTGCTCGGGTGCTCAGTACTCAGGGTGCTCGGTGCTCAGTACTCAGGGTGCTGGGTGCTCAGAGCTCAGGGTGCTGGGTACTCAGTACTCAGGGTGCTGAGTGCTCAGTACTCAGCGTGCTGGGTGGTCAGTGCTCAGGGTGCTGGGTGCTCAATGCTCAGGGTGCTGGGGGCTCAGTGCTCGGGGTGCTGGGTGCTCAGTACTCAGGATGCTCGGTGCTCAGGTGCTCAGTAATCAGGGTGCTCAGTACTCAGGGTGCTGGGTGCTCAGTGCTCGGGGTGCTGGGTGCTCAGTACTCAGGGTGCTGGGTGCTCAGTACTCGGGGTGCTGGGTGCTCAGTACTCAGGGTGCTGAGTGCTCAGTGCTCGGGGTGCTGGGTGCTCACTGCTCAGGGTGATCGGTGCTCAGTGCTCAGGGTGCTGGGTTCTCAGTCCTCCGGCTGCTCAGTGCTCAGGGTGCTGGGTGCTCATTGCTCGGTGTGCTCGGTGCTCAGTACTCAGGGTGCTGAGTGCTCAGTACTCAGGGTGCTGGGTGCTCAGTACTCAGGTTGCTGGTTGCTCAGTACTCAGGTTGCTGGTTGCTCAGTGCTCAGGGGGTTGGGTGCTCAGTGCTCGGGGTGCTGGGTGCTCAGGGCTGTGGTGCTGGGTGCTCAGTGCTCAGTGCTCAGGGTGCTGGGTGCTCCGTGCTCAGTGCTCAGGGTGCTGGTTGCTCAGTACTCCAGGGTGCTGGGCGCTCAGTACTCAGGGTGCTGGGTGCTCAGTGCTCAGAGTGCTCTGTGCTCAGTACTCAGGGTGCTGGGTGCTCAGTGCTCAGGGGGCTGGGTGCTCAGTGCTCAGGGTGCTGGGTGCGCAGTACTCAGGGTGCTGGGTGCTCAGTACTCAGGGTGCTTGGTGCTCAGTACTCAGGGTGCTCAGTGCTCAGTACTCGGGGTGCTGGGTGCTCAGTCTCAGGGTGCTCAGTGCTCGGGGTGCTGGGTGCTCAGTGCTCGGGGTGCTGGGTGCTCAGTACTCGGGGTGCTGGGTGCTCAGTGCTCAGGGTGCTCAGTGCTCAGTACTCAGTGCTCAGGGTGCTCAGTGCTCAGTGCTCAGGGTGCTGGGTGTTCAGTACTCAGGGTGCTGGGTGCTCAGTACTCAGGGTGCTGGGTGCTCAGTACTCAGGGTGCTGGGTGCTCAGTGCTCTGGGTGCTCGGTGCTCAGTACTCGTGGTGCAGGCTGCTCAGTACTCGGGGTGCTGGGTGCTCAGTGCTCAGGGAGCTGGGTGCTCAGTGATCGGGGTGCTGTGTGCTCAGTGCTGAGGGTGGTGCTGGGTGCTCAGTACTCAGGGTGCTGGGTGCTCAGTGCTCAGGGTGCTGGGTGCTCAGTACTAAGGGTGCTGGGTGCTCAGTACTGAGGGTGCTCGGTGCTCAGTACTCAGGTTGCTGGGTGCTCAGAGCTCAGGGTGCTGGGTACTCAGTTCTCAGGGTGCTGGGTGCTCAGTACTCTGGGTGTTGGGTGCTCAGTACTCAGGGTGCTGGGTGCTCAGAGCTCAGGGTGCTGGGTACTCAGTACTCAGGGTGCTGAGTGCTCAGTACTCAGGGTGCTGGGTGCTCAGTGCTCAGGGTGCTGGGTGCTCAGTGCTCGGGGTGCTGAGTGCTCAGTACTCAGGATACTCGGTGCTCAGTACTCAGTAATCAGGGTGCTCAGTACTCAGGGTGCTGGGTGCTCAGTGCTCAGGGTGCTGGTGCTCAGTAGTCAGGGTGCTGAGTGCTCAGTACTCAGGGTGCTTGGTGCTCAGTACTCAGGGTGCTGAGTGCTCAGTGCTCGGGGTGCTGGGTGCTCACTGCTCAGTGTGATCGGTGCTCAGTGCTCAGGGTGCTAGGTGCTCAGTCCTCCGGGTGCTCAGTGCTCAGGGTGCTGAGTGCTCAGTACTCAGGGTGCAGGTTGCTCAGTACTCAGGTTGCTGGTTGCTCAGTACTCAGGGTGCTGGGTGCTCAGTGCTCAGGGGTGCTGGGTGCTCAGTGCTCGGGGTGCTGGGTGCTCAGTGCTCAGTGCTCAGGGTGCTGGTTGCTCAGTACTCAGGGTGCTGGGTGCTCAGTACTCAGGGTGCTGGGTGCTCAGTGCTCAGAGTGCTCTGTGCTCAGTACTCAGGGTGGTGGGTGCTCAGTGCTCGGGGTGCTGGGTGCTCAGTGCTCAGGGTGCTGGGTGCTCAGTACTCAGGGTGCTGGGTGCTCAGTACTCAGGCTGCTTGGTGCTCAGTACTCAGGGTGCTCAGTGCTCAGTACTCGGGGTGCTGGGTGCTCAGTGCTCAGGGTGCTCAGTGCTCAGTGCTCGGGGTGCTGGGTGCTCAGTGCTCGGGGTGCTGGGTGCTCAGTACTCGGGGTGCTGGGTGCTCAGTGCTCAGGGTGCTCAGTGCTCAGTACTCAGTGCTCAGGGTGCTCAGTGCTCAGTGCTCAGGGTGCTGGGTGTTCAGTACTCAGGGTGCTGGGTGCTCAGTACTCAGGGTGCTGGGTGCTCAGTGCTCAGGGTGCTGGGTGCTCAGTACTCTGGGTGTTGGGTGCTCAGTACTCAGGGTGCTGGGTGCTCCGTGCTCAGGGTGCTGGGTGCTCAGTGCTCAGGGTTCTGGGTGCTCAGTGCTCAGGGTGCTGGGTGCTCAGTACTCAGGGTGCTGGGTGCTTAGTGCTCGAGGTGCTCGGTGCTCAGTACTCAAGGTGCTGTGTGCTCAGTGCTCAGGGTGCTGGGTGCTCAGTCCTCGGGGTGCTCCGTGCTCATGGTGCTGAGTGCTCAGTGCTCTGGGTGCTTAGTGCTCAGTACTCAGGGTGCTGGGTGCTCAGTACTCATGGTGCTGGGTGCTCATTCTCATGGTGCTGGGTGCTCAGTGCTCGGGTTGCTGGGTGCTCAGTACTCAGGGTGCTGGGGGCTCAGTACTCAGGGTGCTGGGTGCTCAGTACTCAGGGTGCTCGGTTCTCAGTACTCAGGGTGCTGGGTGCTCATTCTCGGGGTGCTCGGTGCTCAGTGCTCGGGGTGCTGGGTGCTCAGTACTCAGGGTGCTGGGGGCTCAGTACTCAGGGTGCTGGGTGCTCAGTACTCAGGGTGATCTGTTCTCAGTTCTCAGGTTGCTGGGTGCTCAGTGCTCAGGGTGCTGGGTGCTCAGTACTCGGGGTGCTCAGTGCTCAGTACTCAGGGTGCTGGGTGCTCAGTACTCAGGGTGCTGGGTGCTAAGTGCTCGGGGTGCTGGGTGCTCAGTGTTCAGGGAGCTGGGTGCTCAGTGCTCGGGGTGCTGGGTGCTCAGTGCTGAGGGTGGTGCTGGGTGCTCAGTACTCAGGGTGCTGGGTGCTCAGTACTCAGGGTGCTGGGTGCTCAGTACTAAGGGTGCTGGGTGCTCAGTACTCAGGGTGCTCGGTGCTCAGTACTCAGGGTGCTGGGTGCTCAGAGCTCAGGGTGCTGGGTACTCAGTACTCAGGGTGCTGGGTGCTCAGTGCTCAGGGTGCTGGGTGCTCAGTGCTCAGGGTGCTTTGTGCTCAGTGCTCGGGGTGCTGGGTGCTCAGTACTCAGGATGCTCGGTGCTCAGTGCTCAGTAATCAGGGTGCTCAGTACTCAGGGTGCTGGGTGCTCAGTGCTCGGGGTGCTGGGTGCTCAGTACTCAGGGTGCTGGGTGCTCAGTACTCGGGGTGCTGGGTGCTCAGTACTCAGGGTGCTGAGTGCTCAGTGCTCGGGGTGCTGGGTGCTCACTGCTCAGGGTGATCGGTGCTCAGTGCTCAGGGTGCTGGGTGCTCAGTCCTCCAGGTGCTCAGTGCTCAGGGTGCTGGGTGCTCATTGCTCGGTGTGCTCGGTGCTCAGTACTCAGGGTGCTGAGTGCTCAGTACTCAGGTTGCTGGGTGCTCAGTACTCAGGTTGCTGGTTGCTCAGTACTCAGGGTGCTGGGTGCTCAGTGATCAGGGTGCTGGGTGCTCAGTGCTCGGGGTGCTGGGTGCTCAGGGCTGTGGTGCTGGGTGCTCAGTGCTCAGTGCTCAGGGTGCTGGGTGCTCAGTTCTCAGACTGCTGGTTGCTCAGGACTCAGGGTGCTGGGTGCTCAGTACTCAGGGTGCTGGGTGCTCAGTGCTCAGAGTGCTCTGTGCTCAGTACTCAGGGTGCTGGGTGCTCAGTGCTCGGGGTGCTGGGTGCTCAGTGCTCAGGGTGCTGGGTGCTCAGTACTCAGGGTGCTGGGTGCTCAGTACTCAGGGTGCTTGGTGCTCAGTACTCAGGGTGCTCAGTGCTCAGTACTCGGGGTGCTGGGTGCTCAGTGCTCAGGGTGCTCAGTGCTCAGTGCTCGGGGTGCTGGGTGCTCAGTGCTCGGGGTGCTGGGTGCTCAGTACTCGGGGTGCTGTGTGCTCAGTGCTCAAGGTGCTCAGTGCTCAGTACTCAGTGCTCAGGGTGCTCAGTGCTCAGTGCTCAGGGTGCTGGGTGTTCAGTACTCAGGGTGCTGGGTGCTCAGTACTCAGGGTGCTGGGTGCTCAGTGCTCAGGGTGCTGGGTGCTCAGTACTCTGGGTGTTGGGTGCTCAGTACTCAGGGTGCTGGGTGCTCAGTGCTCAGGGTTCTGGGTGCTCAGTGCTCAGGGTGCTTGGTGCTCAGTACTCACGGTGCTTGGTGCTTAGTGCTCGAGGTGCTCGGTGCTCAGTACTCAAGGTGCTGGGTGCTCAGTGCTCAGGGTGCTGGGTGCTCAGTCCTCGGGGTGCTCCGTGCTCATGGTGCTGGGTGCTCAGTGCTCAGGGTGCTGGGTGCTCAGTGCTCGGGGTGCTGGGTGCTCAGTACTCAGTGTGCTCAGGGCTCGGGGATCTCGGTGCTCAGTACTCAGGGTGCTGGGTGCTCAGTTCTCAGTGCTCGGGGTCCTGGGTGCTCCGTGCTCGGGGTGCTGGGTGCTCAGTGCTCTGGGTGCTTAGTGCTCAGTACTCAGGGTGCTGGGTGCTCAGTACTCATGGTGCTGGGTGCTCATTCTCAGGGTGCTGGGTGCTCAGTGCTCGGGTTGCTGGATGCTCAGTACTCAGGGTGATGGGGGGTTAGTACTCAGGGTGCTGGGTGCTCAGTATCAGGGTGCTCGGTTCTCAGTACTCAGGGTGCTGGGTGCTCATTCTCGGGGTGCTGGGTGCTCAGTGCCCGGGGTGCTGGGTGCTCAGTACTCAGGGTGCTGGGGGCTCAGTACTCAGGGTGCAGGGTGCTCAGTACTCAGGGTGATCTGTTCTCAGTACTCAGGTTGCTGGCTGCTCAGTGCTCGGTGTGCTGGGTGCTCAGTACTCAGGGTGCTGGGTGCTCAGTACTCGGGGTGCTCAGTGCTCAGTACTCAGGGTGCTGGGTGCTCAGTACTCAGGGTGCTGGGTGCTCAGTGCTCGGGGTGCTCGGTGCTCAGTACTCGGGGTGCAGGGTGCTCAGTACTCGGGGTGCTGGGTGCTCAGTGCTCAGGGTGCTGGGTGCTCAGTGCTCGGGGTGCTGGGTGCTCAGTGCTGAGGGTGGTGCTGGGTGCTCAGTACTCAGGGTGCTGGGTGCTCAGTGCTCAGGGTGCTGGGTGCTCAGTACTAAGGGTGCTGGGTGCTCAGTACTCAGGGTGCTCGGTGCTCAGTACTCAGGGTGCTGCGTGCTCAGAGCTCAGGGTGCTGGGTACTCAGTACTCAGGGTGCTGGGTGCTCAGTACTCAGGGTGCTGGGTGCTCAGTGCTCAGGGTGCTGGGTGCTCAGTGCTCAGGGTGCTGGGTGCTCAGTGCTCAGCGTGCTGGGTGCTCAGTACTCAGGATGCTCGGTGCTCAGTGCTCAGTAATCAGGGTGCTCAGTACTCAGGGTGCTGGGTGCTCAGTGCTCGGGGTGCTGGGTGCTCAGTACTCAGGGTGCTGGGTGCTCAGTACTCGGGGTGCTGGGTGCTCAGTACTCAGGGTGCTGGGTGCTCAGTGCTCGGGGTGCTGGGTGCTCACTGCTCAGGGTGATCGGTGCTCAGTGCTCAGGGTGCTGGGTGCACAGTCCTCCGGGTGCTCAGTGCTCAGGGTGCTGGGTGCTCATTGCTCGGTGTGCTCGGTGCTCAGTACTCAGGGTGCTGAGTGCTCAGTACTCAGGGTGCTGGGTGCTCAGTACTCAGGTTGCTGGTTGCTCAGTACTCAGGGTGCTGGGTGCTCAGTGCTCAGGGTGCTGGGTGCTCAGTGCTCGGGGTGCTGGGTGCTCAGGGCTGTGGTGCTGGGTGCTCAGTGCTCAGTGCTCAGGGTGCTGGGTGCTCAGTGCTCAGTGCTCAGGGTGCTCTGTGCTCAGTACTCAGGGTGCTGGGTGCTCAGTGCTCGGGGTGCTGCGTGCTCAGTGCTCAGGGAGCTGGGTGCTCAGTGCTCAGGGTGCTGGGTGCTCAGTACTCAGGGTGCTGGGTGCTCAGTGCTCATTGTGCTCGGTGCTCAGTACTCAAGGTGCTGGGTGCTCAGTGCTCGGGGTGCTGGGTGCTCAGTCCTCGGGGTGCTCCGTGCTCAGTGATCAGGGTGCTGGGTGCTCAGTACTCAGGGTGCTCGGTGCTCAGTACTCGGGGTGCTTGGTGCTCAGTACTAAGGGTGCTCGGTGCTCAGTACTCGTGGTGCTGGGTGCTCAGTGCTTAGGGCGCTGGGTGCTCAGTGCTCGGGGTGCTGGGTGCTCAGTGCTCGCGGTGCTGGGTGCTCAGTGCTCGGGGCGCTGGGTGCTCAGTGCTCGGGGTGCTGGGTGCTCAGTACTCGGGGTGCTGGGTGCTCAGTGCTCAGGGTGCTCAGTGCTCAGTACTCAGTGCTCAGGGTGCTGGGTGCTCAGTACTCTGGGTGTTGGGTGCTCAGTACTCAGGGTGCTGGGTGCTCCGTGCTCAGGGTGCTGGGTGCTCAGTGCTCAGGTTTCTGGGTGCTCAGTGCTCAGGGTGCTGGGTGCTCAGTACTCAGCGTGCTGGGTGCTTAGTGCTCGAGGTGCTCGGTGCCCAGTACTGAAGGTGCTGGGTGCTCAGTGCTCAGGGTGCTTGGTGCTCAGTCCTCGGGGTGCTCCGTGCTCATGGTGCTGGGTGCTCAGTGCTCAGGGTGCTGGGTGCTCAGTGCTCGGGGTGCTGGGTGCTGAGTGCTCAGGGTGCTGGGTGCTCAGTGCTCGGGGTGCTCGGTGCTCAGTGCTCAGTGTCCTGGGTGCTCAGTACTCAGGGTGCTGGGTGCTTAGTACTCAGGGTGCTCAGTGCTCAGTACACAGGGTGCTGGGTGCTCAGTGCTCGGGGTGCTGGGTGCTCAGTGCTCAGTACTCAGGGTGCTGGGTGCTCAGTGCTCGGGGTGCTGGGTGCTCAGTACTCAGCGTGCTGGGTGCTCAGTACTCAGTGTGCAGGGTGCTCAGTGCTCAGGGTGCTGGGTGCTCAGTGCTCAGGGTGCTGGGTGCTCAGTGATCGGGGTGCTGGGTGCTCAGTACTCAGGGTGCTCAGTGCTCGGGGAGCTCGGTGATCAGTACTCAGGGTGCTGGGTGCTCAGTACTCAGTGCTCGGGGTCCTGGGTGCTCCGTGCACAGGGTGCTGGGTGCTCAGTGCTCTGGGTGCTGGGTGCTCAGTACTCAGAGTGCTGGGTGCTCAGTACTCAGGGTGCTGGGTGCTCAGTGCTCAGGGTGCTGGGTGCTCAGTACTCAGGGTGCAGGGTGCTCAGTACTCAGGGTGCTCGGTGCTCAGTACTCAGGGTGCTGGGTGCTCAGTGCTCAGGGTGCTGGGTACTCAGTACTCAGGGTGCTGGGTGCTCAGTACTCAGGGTGCTGGGAGCTCAGTGCTCAGGGTGCTGGGTGCTCAGTGCTCAGGGTGCTGGGTGCTCAGTACTCAGGCTGCTGGGTGCTCAGTGCTCAGGGTGATCGGTGCTCAGTACTCAGGGTGCTCAGTACTAAGGGTGCTGGGTACTCAATGCTCAGGGTGCTGGGTGCTCAGTACTCAGGGTGCTGGGTGCTCAGTGCTCGGGGTGCTGGGTGCTCAGTGCTCAGGGTGATCGGTGCTCAGTACTCAGGGTGCTCGGTGCTCAGTACTCAGGGTGCTGAGTGCTCAGTACTCAGGGTGCTGGGTGCTCAGTACTCATGGTGCTGGGTGCTCAGTACTCAGGGGGCTTGGTGCTCAGTGCTCAGTGTGCTGGGTGCTCAGTGCTCAGGGCGCTGGGTGCTCAGTGCTCGGGGTGCTGGGTCCTCAGTGCTCGGGGTGCTGGGTGGTCAGTGCTCAGTGCTCAAGGTGCTGGGTGCTCAGTGCTCAGTGTTCAGGGTCCTGGGTGCTCAGTACTCAGGGTGCTGGGTGCTCAGTACTCAGGGTGCTGGGTGCTCAGTTCTCAGGGTGCTGGGTGCTCAGTACTCTGGGTGTTGGGTGCTCAGTACTCAGGGTGCTCAGTGCTCAGTACTCGGGGTGCTGGGTGCTCAGTGCTCAGTGTGCTCAGTGCTCAGTGCTCAGGGTGCTCGGTGCTCAGTGCTCGGGGCGCTGGGTGCTCAGTGCTCGGGGTGCTGGGTGCTCAGTACTCAGGGTGCTGTGTGCTCAGTGCTCAGTACTCAGCGTGCTGGGTGCTCAGTGCTCAGAGTGTTGGGTGCTCAGTACTCAGGGTGCTGGGTGCTCAGTGCTCAGTGCTCAGGGTGCTCAGTGCTCAGGGTGCTCAGTGCTCAGGGTGCTGGGTGCTCAGTGCTCAGAGTGCTCTGTGCTCAGTACTCAGGGTGCTGGGTGCTCAGTGCTCAGGGTGCTGGGTGCTCAGTACTCAGGGTGCTGGGTGCTCAGTACTCAGGGTGCTTGGTGCTCAGTACTCAGGGTGCTCAGTGCTCAGTACTCGGGGTGCTGGGTGCTCAGTGCTCAGGGTGCTCAGTGCTCAGTGCTCGGGGTGCTGGGTGCTCAGTGCTCTTGGTGCTGGGGGCTCAGTACTCGGGGTGCTGGGTGCTCAGTGCTCAGGGTGCTCAGTGCTCAGTACTCAGTGCTCAGGGTGCTCAGTGCTCAGTGCTCAGGGTGCTGGGTGTTCAGTACTCAGGGTGCTGGGTGCTCAGTACTCAGGGTGCTGGGTGCTCAGTGCTCAGGGTGCTGGGTGCTCAGTACTCTGGGTGTTGGGTGCTCAGTACTCAGGGTGCTGGGTGCTCCGTGCTCAGGGTGCTGGGTGCTCAGTGCTCAGGGTTCTGGGTGCTCAGTGCTCAGGGTGCTGGGTGCTCAGTCCTCGGGGTGCTCCGTGCTCATGGTGCTGGGTGCTCAGTGCTCAGGGTGCTGGGTGCTCAGTGCTCCGGGTGCTGGGTGCTCAGTACTCAGTGTGCTCAGTGCTCGGGGATCTCGTTGCTCAGTACTCAGGGTGCTGGGTGCTCAGTTCTCAGTGCTCGGGGTCCTGGGTGCTCCGTGCTCGGGGTGCTGGGTGCTCAGTGCTCTGGGTGCTTAGTGCTCAGTACTCAGGGTGCTGGGTGCTCAGTACTCATGGTGCTGGGTGCTCATTCTCAGGGTGCTGGGTGCTCAGTGCTCGGGTTGCTGGGTGCTCAGTACTCAGGGTGCTGGGGGCTCAGTACTCAGGGTGCTGGGTGCTCAGTATCAGGGTGCTCGGTTCTCAGTACTCAGGGTGCTGGCTGCTCATTCTCGGGGTGCTTGGTGCTCAGTGCTCGGGGTGCTGGGTGCTCAGTACTCAGGGTGCTGGGTGCTCAGTACTCAGGGTGCTGGGTGCTCAGTACTCAGGGTGATCTGTTCTCAGTACTCAGGTTGGTGGCTGCTCAGTGCTCGGGGTGCTGGGTGCTCAGTACTCGGGGTGCTCAGTGCTCAGTACTCAGGGTGCTGGGTGCTCAGTACTCAGGGTGCTGGGTGCTCAGTGCTCGGGGTGCTCGGTGCTCTGTACTCGGGGTGCAGGGTGCTCAGTACTCGGGGTGCTGGGTGCTCAGTGCTCAGGTTGCTGGGTGCTCAGTGCTCGGGGTGCTGGGTGCTCAGTGCTGAGGGTGGTGCTGGGTGCTCAGTACTCAGGGTGCTGGGTGCTCAGTGCTCAGGAAGCTGGGTGCTCAGTACTCAGGGTGCTGGGTGCTCAGTGCTCAGGGTGCTGGGTTCTCAGTGCTCAGGGTGCTGGGTGCTCAGTGCTCGGCGAGCTGGGTGCTCAGTACTCAGGATGCTCGGTGCTCAGTGCTCAGTAATCAGGGTGCTCTGTACTCAGGGTGCTGGGTGCTCAGTGCTCGGGGTGCTGGGTGCTCAGTACTCAGGGTGCTGGGTGCTCAGTACTCAGGGTGCTTGGTGCTCAGTACTCAGGGTGCTCAGTGCTCAGTACTCGGGGTGCTGGGTGCTCAGTGCTCAGGGTGCTCAGTGCTCAGTGCTCGGGGTGCTGGGTGCTCAGTGCTCGGGGTGCTGGGTGCTCAGTACTCGGGGTGCTGGGTGCTCAGTGTTCAGGGTGCTCAGTGCTCAGTACTCAGTGCTCAGGGTGCTCAGTGCTCAGTGCTCAGGGTGCTGGGTGTTCAGTACTCAGGGTGCTGGGTGCTCAGTACTCAGGGTGCTGGGTGCTCAGTGCTCAGGGTGCTGGCTGCTCAGTACTCTGGGTGTTGGGTGCTCAGTACTCAGGGTGCTGGGTGCTCCGTGCTCAGGGTGCTGGGTGCTCAGTGCTCAGGGTTCTGGGTGCTCAGTGCTCAGGGTGCTGGGTGCTCAGTACTCAGGGTGCTGGGTGCTTAGTGCTCGAGGTGCTCGGTGCTCAGTACTCAAGGTGCTGGGTGCTCAGTGCTCAGGGTGCTGGGTGCTCAGTCCTCGGGGTGCTCCGTGCTCATGGTGCTGGGTACTCAGTGCTCAGGGTGCTGGGTGCTCAGTGCTCCGGGTGCTGGGTGCTCAGTACTCAGTGTGCTCAGTGCTCGGGGATCTCGTTGCTCAGTACTCAGGGTGCTGGGTGCTCAGTTCTCAGTGCTCGGGGTCCTGGGTGCTCCGTGCTCGGGGTGCTGGGTGCTCAGTGCTCTGGGTGCTTAGTGCTCAGTACTCAGGGTGCTGGGTGTTCAGTACTCATGGTGCTGGGTGCTCATTCTCAGGGTGCTGGGTGCTCAGTGCTCGGGTTGCTGGGTGCTCAGTACTCAGGGTGCTGGGGGCTCAGTGCTCAGGGTGCTTGGTGCTCAGTGCTCAGGGAGCTGGGTGCTCAGTGCTCAGGGTGCTGGGTGCTCAGTACTCAGGGTGCTGGGTGCTCAGTGCTCGTTGTGCTCGGTGCTCAGTACTGAAGGTGCTGGGTGCTCAGTGCTCAGGGTGCTGGGTGCTCAGTCCTCGGGGTGCTCCGTGCTCATGGTGCTGGGTGCTCAGTGCTCAGGGTGCTGGGTGCTCAGTGCTCGGGTGCTCGGTGCTCAGTGCTCAGGGTCCTGGGTGCTCAGTACTAAGGGTGCTGGGTGCTTAGTACTCAGTATGCTCAGTGCTCAGTACACAGGGTGCTGGGTGCTCAGTACTCGGGGTGCTGGGTGCTCAGTACTCAGGGTGCTGGGTGCTCAGTGCTCGGGGTGCTGGGTGCTCACTGCTCAGGGTGATCGGTGCTCAGTGCTCAGGGTGCTGGGTGCACAGTCCTCCGGGTGCTCAGTGCTCAGGGTGCTGGGTGCTCATTGCTCGGTGTGCTCGGTGCTCAGTACTCAGGGTGCTGAGTGCTCAGTACTCAGGGTGCTGGGTGCTCAGTACTCAGGTTGCTGGTTGCTCAGTACTCAGGGTGCTGGGTGCTCAGTGCTCAGGGTGCTGGGTGCTCAGTGCTCGGGGTGCTGGGTGCTCAGGGCTGTGGTGCTGGGTGCTCAGTGCTCAGTGCTCAGGGTGCTGGGTGCTCAGTGCTCAGTGCTCAGGGTGCTCTGTGCTCAGTACTCAGGGTGCTGGGTGCTCAGTGCTCGGGGTGCTGCGTGCTCAGTGCTCAGGGAGCTGGGTGCTCAGTGCTCAGGGTGCTGGGTGCTCAGTACTCAGGGTGCTGGGTGCTCAGTGCTCATTGTGCTCGGTGCTCAGTACTCAAGGTGCTGGGTGCTCAGTGCTCGGGGTGCTGGGTGCTCAGTCCTCGGGGTGCTCCGTGCTCAGTGATCAGGGTGCTGGGTGCTCAGTACTCAGGGTGCTCGGTGCTCAGTACTCGGGGTGCTTGGTGCTCAGTACTAAGGGTGCTCGGTGCTCAGTACTCGTGGTGCTGGGTGCTCAGTGCTCAGGGCGCTGGGTGCTCAGTGCTCGGGGTGCTGGGTGCTCAGTGCTCGCGGTGCTGGGTGCTCAGTGCTCGGGGCGCTGGGTGCTCAGTGCTCGGGGTGCTGGGTGCTCAGTACTCGGGGTGCTGGGTGCTCAGTGCTCAGGGTGCTCAGTGCTCAGTACTCAGTGCTCAGGGTGCTGGGTGCTCAGTACTCTGGGTGTTGGGTGCTCAGTACTCAGGGTGCTGGGTGCTCCGTGCTCAGGGTGCTGGGTGCTCAGTGCTCAGGTTTCTGGGTGCTCAGTGCTCAGGGTGCTGGGTGCTCAGTACTCAGCGTGCTGGGTGCTTAGTGCTCGAGGTGCTCGGTGCCCAGTACTGAAGGTGCTGGGTGCTCAGTGCTCAGGGTGCTTGGTGCTCAGTCCTCGGGGTGCTCCGTGCTCATGGTGCTGGGTGCTCAGTGCTCAGGGTGCTGGGTGCTCAGTGCTCGGGGTGCTGGGTGCTGAGTGCTCAGGGTGCTGGGTGCTCAGTGCTCGGGGTGCTCGGTGCTCAGTGCTCAGGGTCCTGGGTGCTCAGTACTCAGGGTGCTGGGTGCTTAGTACTCAGGGTGCTCAGTGCTCAGTACACAGGGTGCTGGGTGCTCAGTGCTCGGGGTGCTGGGTGCTCAGTGCTCAGTACTCAGGGTGCTGGGTGCTCAGTGCTCGGGGTGCTGGGTGCTCAGTACTCAGTGCTCGGGGTCCTGGGTGCTCCGTGCTCAGGGTGCTGGGTGCTCAGTGCTCTGGGTGCTGGGTGCTCAGTACTCAGAGTGCTGGGTGCTCAGTACTCAGGGTGCTGGGTGCTCAGTGCTCAGGGTGCTGGGTGCTCAGTACTCAGGGTGCAGGGTGCTCAGTACTCAGGGTGCTCGGTGCTCAGTACTCAGGGTGCTGGGTGCTCAGTGCTCAGGGTGCTGGGTACTCAGTACTCAGGGTCCTGGGTGCTCAGTACTCAGGGTGCTGGGTGCTCAGTGCTCAGGGTGCTGGGTGCTCAGTGCTCAGGGTGCTGGGTGCTCAGTACTCAGGCTGCTGGGTGCTCAGTGCTCAGGGTGATCGGTGCTCAGTACTCAGGGTGCTCAGTACTAAGGGTGCTGGGTACTCAATGCTCAGGGTGCTGGGTGCTCAGTACTCAGGGTGCTGGGTGCTCAGTGCTCGGGGTGCTGGGTGCTCAGTGCTCAGGGTGATCGGTGCTCAGTACTCAGGGTGCTCGGTGCTCAGTACTCAGGGTGCTGAGTGCTCAGTACTCAGGGTGCTGGGTGCTCAGTACTCATGGTGCTGGGTGCTCAGTACTCAGGGGGCTTGGTGCTCAGTGCTCAGTGTGCTGGGTGCTCAGTGCTCAGGGCGCTGGGTGCTCAGTGCTCGGGGTGCTGGGTCCTCAGTGCTCGGGGTGCTGGGTGGTCAGTGTTCAGTGCTCAAGGTGCTGGGTGCTCAGTGCTCAGTGTTCAGGGTCCTGGGTGCTCAGTACTCAGGGTGCTGGGTGCTCAGTACTCAGGGTGCTGGGTGCTCAGTTCTCAGGGTGCTGGGTGCTCAGTACTGTGGGTGTTGGGTGCTCAGTACTCAGGGTGCTCAGTGCTCAGTACTCGGGGTGCTGGGTGCTCAGTTCTCAGTGTGCTCAGTGCTCAGTGCTCAGGGTGCTCGGTGCTCAGTGCTCGGGGCGCTGGGTGCTCAGTGCTCGGGGTGCTGGGTGCGCAGTACTCAGGGTGCTGTGTGCTCAGTGCTCAGTACTCAGCGTGCTGGGTGCTCAGTGCTCAGAGTGTTGGGTGCTCAGTACTCAGGGTGCTGGGTGCTCAGTGCTCAGTGCTCAGGGTGCTCAGTGCTCAGGGTGCTCAGTGCTCAGGGTGCTGCGTGCTCAGTGCTCAGAGTGCTCTGTGCTCAGTACTCAGGGTGCTGGGTGCTCAGTGCTCAGGGTGCTGGGTGCTCAGTACTCAGGGTGCTGGGTGCTCAGTACTCAGGGTGCTTGGTGCTCAGTACTCAGGGTGCTCAGTGCTCAGTACTCGGGGTGCTGGGTGCTCAGTGCTCATGGTGCTCAGTGCTCAGTGCTCGGGGTGCTGGGTGCTCAGTGCTCTTGGTGCTGGGTGCTCAGTACTCGGGGTGCTGGGTGCTCAGTGCTCAGGGTGCTCAGTGCTCAGTACTCAGTGCTCAGGGTGCTCAGTGCTCAGTGCTCAGGGTGCTGGGTGTTCAGTACTCAGGGTGCTGGGTGCTCAGTACTCAGGGTGCTGGGTGCTCAGTGCTCAGGGTGCTGGGTGCTCAGTACTCTGGGTGTTGGGTGCTCAGTACTCAGGGTGCTGGGTGCTCCGTGCTCAGGGTGCTGGGTGCTCAGTGCTCAGGGTTCTGGGTGCTCAGTGCTCAGGGTGCTGGGTGCTCAGTCCTCGGGGTGCTCCGTGCTCATGGTGCTGGGTGCTCAGTGCTCAGGGTGCTGGGTGCTCAGTGCTCCGGGTGCTGGGTGCTCAGTACTCAGTGTGCTCAGTGCTCGGGGATCTCGTTGCTCAGTACTCAGGGTGCTGGGTGCTCAGTTCTCAGTGCTCGGGGTCCTGGGTGCTCCGTGCTCGGGGTGCTGGGTGCTCAGTGCTCTGGGTGCTTAGTGCTCAGTACTCAGGGTGCTGGGTGCTCAGTACTCATGGTGCTGGGTGCTCATTCTCAGGGTGCTGGGTGCTCAGTGCTCGGGTTGCTGGGTGCTCAGTACTCAGGGTGCTGGGGGCTCAGTACTCAGGGTGCTGGGTGCTCAGTATCAGGGTGCTCGGTTCTCAGTACTCAGGGTGCTGGCTGCTCATTCTCGGGGTGCTTGGTGCTCAGTGCTCGGGGTGCTGGGTGCTCAGTACTCAGGGTGCTGGGTGCTCAGTACTCAGGGTGCTGGGTGCTCAGTACTCAGGGTGATCTGTTCTCAGTACTCAGGTTGGTGGCTGCTCAGTGCTCGGGGTGCTGGGTGCTCAGTACTCGGGGTGCTCAGTGCTCAGTACTCAGGGTGCTGGGTGCTCAGTACTCAGGGTGCTGGGTGCTCAGTGCTCGGGGTGCTCGGTGCTCTGTACTCGGGGTGCAGGGTGCTCAGTACTCGGGGTGCTGGGTGCTCAGTGCTCAGGTTGCTGGGTGCTCAGTGCTCGGGGTGCTGGGTGCTCAGTGCTGAGGGTGGTGCTGGGTGCTCAGTACTCAGGGTGCTGGGTGCTCAGTGCTCAGGAAGCTGGGTGCTCAGTACTCAGGGTGCTGGGTGCTCAGTGCTCAGGGTGCTGGGTTCTCAGTGCTCAGGGTGCTGGGTGCTCAGTGCTCGGCGAGCTGGGTGCTCAGTACTCAGGATGCTCGGTGCTCAGTGCTCAGTAATCAGGGTGCTCTGTACTCAGGGTGCTGGGTGCTCAGTGCTCGGGGTGCTGGGTGCTCAGTACTCAGGGTGCTGGGTGCTCAGTACTCAGGGTGCTTGGTGCTCAGTACTCAGGGTGCTCAGTGCTCAGTACTCGGGGTGCTGGGTGCTCAGTGCTCAGGGTGCTCAGTGCTCAGTGCTCGGGGTGCTGGGTGCTCAGTGCTCGGGGTGCTGGGTGCTCAGTACTCGGGGTGCTGGGTGCTCAGTGCTCAGGGTGCTCAGTGCTCAGTACTCAGTGCTCAGGGTGCTCAGTGCTCAGTGCTCAGGGTGCTGGGTGTTCAGTACTCAGGGTGCTGGGTGCTCAGTACTCAGGGTGCTGGGTGCTCAGTGCTCAGGGTGCTGGCTGCTCAGTACTCTGGGTGTTGGGTGCTCAGTACTCAGGGTGCTGGGTGCTCCGTGCTCAGGGTGCTGGGTGCTCAGTGCTCAGGGTTCTGGGTGCTCAGTGCTCAGGGTGCTGGGTGCTCAGTACTCAGGGTGCTGGGTGCTTAGTGCTCGAGGTGCTCGGTGCTCAGTACTCAAGGTGCTGGGTGCTCAGTGCTCAGGGTGCTGGGTGCTCAGTCCTCGGGGTGCTCCGTGCTCATGGTGCTGGGTACTCAGTGCTCAGGGTGCTGGGTGCTCAGTGCTCCGGGTGCTGGGTGCTCAGTACTCAGTGTGCTCAGTGCTCGGGGATCTCGTTGCTCAGTACTCAGGGTGCTGGGTGCTCAGTTCTCAGTGCTCGGGGTCCTGGGTGCTCCGTGCTCGGGGTGCTGGGTGCTCAGTGCTCTGGGTGCTTAGTGCTCAGTACTCAGGGTGCTGGGTGTTCAGTACTCATGGTGCTGGGTGCTCATTCTCAGGGTGCTGGGTGCTCAGTGCTCGGGTTGCTGGGTGCTCAGTACTCAGGGTGCTGGGGGCTCAGTGCTCAGGGTGCTTGGTGCTCAGTGCTCAGGGAGCTGGGTGCTCAGTGCTCAGGGTGCTGGGTGCTCAGTACTCAGGGTGCTGGGTGCTCAGTGCTCGTTGTGCTCGGTGCTCAGTACTGAAGGTGCTGGGTGCTCAGTGCTCAGGGTGCTGGGTGCTCAGTCCTCGGGGTGCTCCGTGCTCATGGTGCTGGGTGCTCAGTGCTCAGGGTGCTGGGTGCTCAGTGCTCGGGTGCTCGGTGCTCAGTGCTCAGGGTCCTGGGTGCTCAGTACTAAGGGTGCTGGGTGCTTAGTACTCAGGGTGCTCAGTGCTCAGTACACAGGTTGCTGGGTGCTCAGTGCTCGGGGTGCTAGGTGCTCAGTGCTCAGTACTCAGGGTGCTGGGTGCTCAGTGCTCGGGGTGCTGGGTGCTCAGTACTCAGCGTGCTGGGTGCTCAGTACTCAGTGTGCTGGGTGCTCAGTGCTCAGGGTGCTGGGTGCTCAGTGCTCAGGGTGCTGGGTGCTCAGTGATCGGGGTGCTGGGTGCTCAGTACTCAGGGTGCTCAGTGCTCGGTGAGCTCGGTGATCAGTACTCAGGGTGCTGGGTGCTCAGTACTCAGTGCTCGGGGTCCTGGGTGCTCCGTGCTCGGGGTGCTGGGTGCTCAGTGCTCTGGGTGCTGGGTGCTCAGTACTCAGGGTGCTGGGTGCTCAGTACTCAGGGTGCTGGGTGCTCAGTGCTCAGGGTGCTGGGTGCTCAGTACTCAGGGTGCTGGGTGCTCAGTACTCAGGGTGCTCGGTGCTCAGTACTCAGGGTGCTGGGTGCTCAGTGCTCAGGGTGTGGGGTACTCAGCACTCAGGGTGCTGGGTGCTCAGTACTCAGGGTGCTGGGTGCTCAGTGCTCAGGGTGCTGGGTGCTCAGTGCTCAGGTTGCTGGGTGCTCAGTACTCAGGGTGCTGGGTGCTCAGTGCTCAGGGTGATCGGTGCTCAGTACTCAGGGTGCTCAGTACTCAGGGTGCTGGGTGCTCAGTGCTCAGGGTGCTGGGTGCTCAGTACTCAGGGTGCTGGGTGCTCAGTCCTCGGGGTGCTCCGTGCTCATGGTGCTGGGTACTCAGTGCTCAGGGTGCTGGGTGCTCAGTGCTCCGGGTGCTGGGTGCTCAGTACTCAGTGTGCTCAGTGCTCGGGGATCTCGTTGCTCAGTACTCAGGGTGCTGGGTGCTCAGTTCTCAGTGCTCGGGGTCCTGGGTGCTCCGTGCTCGGGGTGCTGGGTGCTCAGTGCTCTGGGTGCTTAGTGCTCAGTACTCAGGGTGCTGGGTGTTCAGTACTCATGGTGCTGGGTGCTCATTCTCAGGGTGCTGGGTGCTCAGTGCTCGGGTTGCTGGGTGCTCAGTACTCAGGGTGCTGGGGGCTCAGTGCTCAGGGTGCTTGGTGCTCAGTGCTCAGGGAGCTGGGTGCTCAGTGCTCAGGGTGCTGGGTGCTCAGTACTCAGGGTGCTGGGTGCTCAGTGCTCGTTGTGCTCGGTGCTCAGTACTGAAGGTGCTGGGTGCTCAGTGCTCAGGGTGCTGGGTGCTCAGTCCTCGGGGTGCTCCGTGCTCATGGTGCTGGGTGCTCAGTGCTCAGGGTGCTGGGTGCTCAGTGCTCGGGTGCTCGGTGCTCAGTGCTCAGGGTCCTGGGTGCTCAGTACTAAGGGTGCTGGGTGCTTAGTACTCAGGGTGCTCAGTGCTCAGTACACAGGGTGCTGGGTGCTCAGTGCTCGGGGTGCTAGGTGCTCAGTGCTCAGTACTCAGGGTGCTGGGTGCTCAGTGCTCGGGGTGCTGGGTGCTCAGTACTCAGCGTGCTGGGTGCTCAGTACTCAGTGTGCTGGGTGCTCAGTGCTCAGGGTGCTGGGTGCTCAGTGCTCAGGGTGCTGGGTGCTCAGTGATCGGGGTGCTGGGTGCTCAGTACTCAGGGTGCTCAGTGCTCGGTGAGCTCGGTGATCAGTACTCAGGGTGCTGGGTGCTCAGTACTCAGTGCTCGGGGTCCTGGGTGCTCCGTGCTCGGGGTGCTGGGTGCTCAGTGCTCTGGGTGCTGGGTGCTCAGTACTCAGGGTGCTGGGTGCTCAGTACTCAGGGTGCTGGGTGCTCAGTGCTCAGGGTGCTGGGTGCTCAGTACTCAGGGTGCTGGGTGCTCAGTACTCAGGGTGCTCGGTGCTCAGTACTCAGGGTGCTGGGTGCTCAGTGCTCAGGGTGTGGGGTACTCAGCACTCAGGGTGCTGGGTGCTCAGTACTCAGGGTGCTGGGTGCTCAGTGCTCAGGGTGCTGGGTGCTCAGTGCTCAGGTTGCTGGGTGCTCAGTACTCAGGGTGCTGGGTGCTCAGTGCTCAGGGTGATCGGTGCTCAGTACTCAGGGTGCTCAGTACTCAGGGTGCTGGGTGCTCAGTGCTCAGGGTGCTGGGTGCTCAGTACTCAGGGTGCTGGGTGCTCAGTGCTCGGGGTGCTGGGTGCTCAGTGCTCAGGGTGATCGGTGCTCAGTATTCAGGGTGCTGGGTGCTCAGTGCTCAGGGTGATGGGTGCTCATTCCTCAGGGTGCTCAGTGCTCAGGGTGCTGGGTGCTCTGTGCTCGGGGTGCTCGGTGCTCAGTACTCAGGGTGCTGAGTGCTCAGTACTCAGGGTGCTGGGTGCTCAGTACTCATGGTGCTGGGTGCTCAGTACTCAGGGGGCTGGGTGCTCAGTGCTCTGTGTTCTGGGTGCTCAGTGCTCAGGGCACTGGGTGCTCAGTGCTCGGGGTGCTGGGTGCTCAGTGCTCGGGGTGCTTGGTGGTCAGTGCTCAGTGCTCAAGGTGCTGGGTGCTCAGTGCTCAGTGCTCAGGGTGCTGGGTGCTCAGTACTCAGGGTGCTGGGTGCTCAGTACTCAGGGTGCTGGGTGCTCAGTTCTCAGGGTGCTGGGTGCTCAGTGCTCAGGGCACTGGGTGCTCAGTGCTCGGGGTGCTGGGTGCTCAGTGCTCAGGGTGATCAGTGCTCAGTACTCAGTGCTCAGGGTGCTCAGTGCTCAGTGCTCAGGGTGCTGGGTGTTCAGTACTCAGGGTGCTGGGTGCTCAGTACTCAGGGTGCTGGGTGCTCAGTACTCAGGGTGCTGGGTGCTCAGTACTAAGGGTGCTGGGTGCTCAGTACTCAGGGTGCTCGGTGCTCAGTACTCAGGGTGCTGGGTGCTCAGAGCTCAGGGTGCTGGGTACTCAGTACTCAGGGTGCTGGGTGCTCAGTGCTCAGGGTGCTGGGTGCTCAGTGCTCAGGGTGCTTTGTGCTCAGTGCTCGGGGTGCTGGGTGCTCAGTACTCAGGATGCTCGGTGCTCAGTGCTCAGTAATCAGGGTGCTCAGTACTCAGGGTGCTGGGTGCTCAGTGCTCAGGGTGCTGGGTGCTCAGTACTCAGGGTGCTGGGTGCTCAGTACTCGGGGTGCTGGGTGCTCAGTACTCAGGGTGCTGAGTGCTCAGTGCTCGGGGTGCTGGGTGCTCACTGCTCAGGGTGATCGGTGCTCAGTGCTCAGGGTGCTGGGTGCTCAGTCCTCCAGGTGCTCAGTGCTCAGGGTGCTGGGTGCTCATTGCTCGGTGTGCTCGGTGCTCAGTACTCAGGGTGCTGAGTGCTCAGTACTCAGGTTGCTGGGTGCTCAGTACTCAGGTTGCTGGTTGCTCAGTACTCAGGGTGCTGGGTGCTCAGTGATCAGGGTGCTGGGTGCTCAGTGCTCGGGGTGCTGCGTGCTCAGGGCTGTGGTGCTGGGTGCTCAGTGCTCAGTGCTCAGGGTGCTGGGTGCTCAGTTCTCAGACTGCTGGTTGCTCAGGACTCAGGGTGCTGGGTGCTCAGTACTCAGGGTGCTGGGTGCTCAGTGCTCAGAGTGCTCTGTGCTCAGTACTCAGGGTGCTGGGTGCTCAGTGCTCGGGGTGCTGGGTGCTCAGTGCTCAGGGTGCTGGGTGCTCAGTACTCAGGGTGCTGGGTGCTCAGTACTCAGGGTGCTTGGTGCTCAGTACTAAGGGTGCTCGGTGCTCAGTACTCGTGGTGCTGGGTGCTCAGTGCTTAGGGCCCTGGGTGCTCAGTGCTCGGGGTGCTGGGTGCTCAGTGCTCGCGGTGCTGGGTGCTCAGTGCTCGGGGCGCTGGGTGCTCAGTGCTCGGGGTGCTGGGTGCTCAGTACTCGGGGTGCTGGGTGCTCAGTGCTCAGGGTGCTCAGTGCTCAGTACTCAGTGCTCAGGGTGCTGGGTGCTCAGTACTCTGGGTGTTGGGTGCTCAGTACTCAGGGTGCTGGGTGCTCCGTGCTCAGGGTGCTGGGTGCTCAGTGCTCAGGTTTCTGGGTGCTCAGTGCTCAGGGTGCTGGGTGCTCAGTACTCAGCGTGCTGGGTGCTTAGTGCTCGAGGTGCTCGGTGCCCAGTACTGAAGGTGCTGGGTGCTCAGTGCTCAGGGTGCTTGGTGCTCAGTCCTCGGGGTGCTCCGTGCTCATGGTGCTGGGTGCTCAGTGCTCAGGGTGCTGGGTGCTCAGTGCTCGGGGTGCTGGGTGCTGAGTGCTCAGGGTGCTGGGTGCTCAGTGCTCGGGGTGCTCGGTGCTCAGTGCTCAGGGTCCTGGGTGCTCAGTACTCAGGGTGCTGGGTGCTTAGTACTCAGGGTGCTCAGTGCTCAGTACACAGGGTGCTGGGTGCTCAGTGCTCGGGGTGCTGGGTGCTCAGTGCTCAGTACTCAGGGTGCTGGGTGCTCAGTGCTCGGGGTGCTGGGTGCTCAGTACTCAGCGTGCTGGGTGCTCAGTACTCAGTGTGCAGGGTGCTCAGTGCTCAGGGTGCTGGGTGCTCAGTGCTCAGGGTGCTGGGTGCTCAGTGATCGGGGTGCTGGGTGCTCAGTACTCAGGGTGCTCAGTGCTCGGGGAGCTCGGTGATCAGTACTCAGGGTGCTGGGTGCTCAGTACTCAGTGCTCGGGGTCCTGGGTGCTCCGTGCTCAGGGTGCTGGGTGCTCAGTGCTCTGGGTGCTGGGTGCTCAGTACTCAGAGTGCTTGGTGCTCAGTACTCAGGGTGCTGGGTGCTCAGTGCTCAGGGTGCTGGGTGCTCAGTACTCAGGGTGCAGGGTGCTCAGTACTCAGGGTGCTCGGTGCTCAGTACTCAGGGTGCTGGGTGCTCAGTGCTCAGGGTGCTGGGTACTCAGTACTCAGGGTGCTGGGTGCTCAGTACTCAGGGTGCTGGGAGCTCAGTGCTCAGGGTGCTGGGTGCTCAGTGCTCAGGGTGCTGGGTGCTCAGTACTCAGGCTGCTGGGTGCTCAGTGCTCAGGGTGATCGGTGCTCAGTACTCAGGGTGCTCAGTACTAAGGGTGCTGGGTACTCAATGCTCAGGGTGCTGGGTGCTCAGTACTCAGGGTGCTGGGTGCTCAGTGCTCGGGGTGCTGGGTGCTCAGTGCTCAGGGTGATCGGTGCTCAGTACTCAGGGTGCTCGGTGCTCAGTACTCAGGGTGCTGAGTGCTCAGTACTCAGGGTGCTGGGTGCTCAGTACTCATGGTGCTGGGTGCTCAGTACTCAGGGGGCTTGGTGCTCAGTGCTCAGTGTGCTGGGTGCTCAGTGCTCAGGGCGCTGGGTGCTCAGTGCTCGGGGTGCTGGGTCCTCAGTGCTCGGGGTGCTGGGTGGTCAGTGCTCAGTGCTCAAGGTGCTGGGTGCTCAGTGCTCAGTGTTCAGGGTCCTGGGTGCTCAGTACTCAGGGTGCTGGGTGCTCAGTTCTCAGGGTGCTGGGTGCTCAGTACTCTGGGTGTTGGGTGCTCAGTACTCAGGGTGCTCAGTGCTCAGTACTCGGGGTGCTGGGTGCTCAGTGCTCAGTGTGCTCAGTGCTCAGTGCTCAGGGTGCTCGGTGCTCAGTGCTCGGGGCGCTGGGTGCTCAGTGCTCGGGGTGCTGGGTGCTCAGTACTCAGGGTGCTGTGTGCTCAGTGCTCAGTACTCAGCGTGCTGGGTGCTCAGTGCTCAGAGTGTTGGGTGCTCAGTACTCAGGGTGCTGGGTGCTCAGTGCTCAGTGCTCAGGGTGCTCAGTGCTCAGGGTGCTCAGTGCTCAGGGTGCTGGGTGCTCAGTGCTCAGAGTGCTCTGTGCTCAGTACTCAGGGTGCTGGGTGCTCAGTGCTCAGGGTGCTGGGTGCTCAGTACTCAGGGTGCTGGGTGCTCAGTACTCAGGGTGCTTGGTGCTCAGTACTCAGGGTGCTCAGTGCTCAGTACTCGGGGTGCTGGGTGCTCAGTGCTCAGGGTGCTCAGTGCTCAGTGCTCGGGGTGCTGGGTGCTCAGTGCTCTTGGTGCTGGGTGCTCAGTACTCGGGGTGCTGGGTGCTCAGTGCTCAGGGTGCTCAGTGCTCAGTACTCAGTGCTCAGGGTGCTCAGTGCTCAGTGCTCAGGGTGCTGGGTGTTCAGTACTCAGGGTGCTGGGTGCTCAGTACTCAGGGTGCTGGGTGCTCAGTGCTCAGGGTGCTGGGTGCTCAGTACTCTGGGTGTTGGGTGCTCAGTACTCAGGGTGCTGGGTGCTCCGTGCTCAGGGTGCTGGGTGCTCAGTGCTCAGGGTTCTGGGTGCTCAGTGCTCAGGGTGCTGGGTGCTCAGTCCTCGGGGTGCTCCGTGCTCATGGTGCTGGGTGCTCAGTGCTCAGGGTGCTGGGTGCTCAGTGCTCCGGGTGCTGGGTGCTCAGTACTCAGTGTGCTCAGTGCTCGGGGATTTCGTTGCTCAGTACTCAGGGTGCTGGGTGCTCAGTTCTCAGTGCTCGGGGTCCTGGGTGCTCCGTGCTCGGGGTGCTGGGTGCTCAGTGCTCTGGGTGCTTAGTGCTCAGTACTCAGGGTGCTGGGTGCTCAGTACTCATGGTGCTGGGTGCTCATTCTCAGGGTGCTGGGTGCTCAGTGCTCGGGTTGCTGGGTGCTCAGTACTCAGGGTGCTGGGGGCTCAGTACTCAGGGTGCTGGGTGCTCAGTATCAGGGTGCTCGGTTCTCAGTACTCAGGGTGCTGGCTGCTCATTCTCGGGGTGCTTGGTGCTCAGTGCTCGGGGTGCTGGGTGCTCAGTACTCAGGGTGCTGGGTGCTCAGTACTCAGGGTGCTGGGTGCTCAGTACTCAGGGTGATCTGTTCTCAGTACTCAGGTTGGTGGCTGCTCAGTGCTCGGGGTGCTGGGTGCTCAGTACTCGGGGTGCTCAGTGCTCAGTACTCAGGGTGCTGGGTGCTCAGTACTCAGGGTGCTGGGTGCCAAGTGCTCGGGGTGCTCGGTGCTCTGTACTCGGGGTGCAGGGTGCTCAGTACTCGGGGTGCTGGGTGCTCAGTGCTCAGGTTGCTGGGTGCTCAGTGCTCTTGGTGCTGGGTGCTCAGTGCTGAGGGTGGTGCTGGGTGCTCAGTACTCAGGGTGCTGGGTGCTCAGTGCTCAGGAAGCTGGGTGCTCAGTACTCAGGGTGCTGGGTGCTCAGTGCTCAGGGTGCTGGGTTCTCAGTGCTCAGGGTGCTGGGTGCTCAGTGCTCGGCGAGCTGGGTGCTCAGTACTCAGGATGCTCGGTGCTCAGTGCTCAGTAATCAGGGTGCTCTGTACTCAGGGTGCTGGGTGCTCAGTGCTCGGGGTGCTGGGTGCTCAGTACTCAGGGTGCTGGGTGCTCAGTACTCAGGGTGCTTGGTGCTCAGTACTCAGGGTGCTCAGTGCTCAGTACTCGGGGTGCTGGGTGCTCAGTGCTCAGGGTGCTCAGTGCTCAGTGCTCGGGGTGCTGGGTGCTCAGTGCTCGGGGTGCTGGGTGCTCAGTACTCGGGGTGCTGGGTGCTCAGTGTTCAGGGTGCTCAGTGCTCAGTACTCAGTGCTCAGGGTGCTCAGTGCTCAGTGCTCAGGGTGCTGGGTGTTCAGTACTCAGGGTGCTCGGTGCTCAGTACTCAGGGTGCTGGGTGCTCAGTGCTCAGGGTGCTGGCTGCTCAGTACTCTGGGTGTTGGGTGCTCAGTACTCAGGGTGCTGGGTGCTCCGTGCTCAGGGTGCTGGGTGCTCAGTGCTCAGGGTTCTGGGTGCTCAGTGCTCAGGGTGCTGGGTGCTCAGTACTCAGGGTGCTGGGTGCTTAGTGCTCGAGGTGCTCGGTGCTCAGTACTCAAGGTGCTGGGTGCTCAGTGCTCAGGGTGCTGGGTGCTCAGTCCTCGGGGTGCTCCGTGCTCATGGTGCTGGGTACTCAGTGCTCAGGGTGCTGGGTGCTCAGTGCTCCGGGTGCTGGGTGCTCAGTACTCAGTGTGCTCAGTGCTCGGGGATCTCGTTGCTCAGTACTCAGGGTGCTGGGTGCTCAGTTCTCAGTGCTCGGGGTCCTGGGTGCTCCGTGCTCGGGGTGCTGGGTGCGCAGTGCTCTGGGTGCTTAGTGCTCAGTACTCAGGGTGCTGGGTGTTCAGTACTCATGGTGCTGGGTGCTCATTCTCAGGGTGCTGGGTGCTCAGTGCTCGGGTTGCTGGGTGCTCAGTACTCAGGGTGCTGGGGGCTCAGTGCTCAGGGTGCTTGGTGCTCAGTGCTCAGGGAGCTGGGTGCTCAGTGCTCAGGGTGCTGGGTGCTCAGTACTCAGGGTGCTGGGTGCTCAGTGCTCGTTGTGCTCGGTGCTCAGTACTGAAGGTGCTGGGTGCTCAGTGCTCAGGGTGCTGGGTGCTCAGTCCTCGGGGTGCTCCGTGCTCATGGTGCTGGGTGCTCAGTGCTCAGGGTGCTGGGTGCTCAGTGCTCGGGTGCTCGGTGCTCAGTGCTCAGGGTCCTGGGTGCTCAGTACTAAGGGTGCTGGGTGCTTAGTACTCAGGGTGCTCAGTGCTCAGTACACAGGGTGCTGGGTGCTCAGTACTCGGGGTGCTGGGTGCTCAGTACTCAGGGTGCTGGGTGCTCAGTGCTCGGGGTGCTGGGTGCTCACTGCTCAGGGTGATCGGTGCTCAGTGCTCAGGGTGCTGGGTGCACAGTCCTCCGGGTGCTCAGTGCTCAGGGTGCTGGGTGCTCATTGCTCGGTGTGCTCGGTGCTCAGTACTCAGGGTGCTGAGTGCTCAGTACTCAGGGTGCTGGGTGCTCAGTACTCAGGTTGCTGGTTGCTCAGTACTCAGGGTGCTGGGTGCTCAGTGCTCAGGGTGCTGGGTGCTCAGTGCTCGGGGTGCTGGGTGCTCAGGGCTGTGGTGCTGGGTGCTCAGTGCTCAGTGCTCAGGGTGCTGGGTGCTCAGTGCTCAGTGCTCAGGGTGCTCTGTGCTCAGTACTCAGGGTGCTGGGTGCTCAGTGCTCGGGGTGCTGCGTGCTCAGTGCTCAGGGAGCTGGGTGCTCAGTGCTCAGGGTGCTGGGTGCTCAGTACTCAGGGTGCTGGGTGCTCAGTGCTCATTGTGCTCGGTGCTCAGTACTCAAGGTGCTGGGTGCTCAGTGCTCAGGGTGCTGGGTGCTCAGTCCTCGGGGTGCTCCGTGCTCAGTGATCAGGGTGCTGGGTGCTCAGTACTCAGGGTGCTCGGTGCTCAGTACTCGGGGTGCTTGGTGCTCAGTACTAAGGGTGCTCGGTGCTCAGTACTCGTGGTGCTGGGTGCTCAGTGCTCAGGGCGCTGGGTGCTCAGTGCTCGGGGTGCTGGGTGCTCAGTGCTCGCGGTGCTGGGTGCTCAGTGCTCGGGGCGCTGGGTGCTCAGTGCTCGGGGTGCTGGGTGCTCAGTACTCGGGGTGCTGGGTGCTCAGTGCTCAGGGTGCTCAGTGCTCAGTACTCAGTGCTCAGGGTGCTGGGTGCTCAGTACTCTGGGTGTTGGGTGCTCAGTACTCAGGGTGCTGGGTGCTCCGTGCTCAGGGTGCTGGGTGCTCAGTGCTCAGGTTTCTGGGTGCTCAGTGCTCAGGGTGCTGGGTGCTCAGTACTCAGCGTGCTGGGTGCTTAGTGCTCGAGGTGCTCGGTGCCCAGTACTGAAGGTGCTGGGTGCTCAGTGCTCAGGGTGCTTGGTGCTCAGTCCTCGGGGTGCTCCGTGCTCATGGTGCTGGGTGCTCAGTGCTCAGGGTGCTGGGTGCTCAGTGCTCGGGGTGCTGGGTGCTGAGTGCTCAGGGTGCTGGGTGCTCAGTGCTCGGGGTGCTCGGTGCTCAGTGCTCAGGGTCCTGGGTGCTCAGTACTCAGGGTGCTGGGTGCTTAGTACTCAGGGTGCTCAGTGCTCAGTACACAGGGTGCTGGGTGCTCAGTGCTCTGGGTGCTGGGTGCTCAGTGCTCAGTACTCAGGGTGCTGGGTGCTCAGTGCTCGGGGTGCTGGGTGCTCAGTACTCAGCGTGCTGGGTGCTCAGTACTCAGTGTGCAGGGTGCTCAGTGCTCAGGGTGCTGGGTGCTCAGTGCTCAGGGTGCTGGGTGCTCAGTGATCGGGGTGCTGGGTGCTCAGTACTCAGGGTGCTCAGTGCTCGGGGAGCTCGGTGATCAGTACTCAGGGTGCTGGGTGCTCAGTACTCAGTGCTCGGGGTCCTGGGTGCTCCGTGCTCAGGGTGCTGGGTGCTCAGTGCTCTGGGTGCTGGGTGCTCAGTACTCAGAGTGCTGGGTGCTCAGTACTCAGGGTGCTGGGTGCTCAGTGCTCAGGGTGCTGGGTGCTCAGTACTCAGGGTGCAGGGTGCTCAGTACTCAGGGTGCTCGGTGCTCAGTACTCAGGGTGCTGGGTGCTCAGTGCTCAGGGTGCTGGGTACTCAGTACTCAGGGTGCTGGGTGCTCAGTACTCAGGGTGCTGGGTGCTCAGTGCTCAGGGTGCTGGGTGCTCAGTGCTCAGGGTGCTGGGTGCTCAGTACTCAGGCTGCTGGGTGCTCAGTGCTCAGGGTGATCGGTGCTCAGTACTCAGGGTGCTCAGTACTAAGGGTGCTGGGTACTCAATGCTCAGGGTGCTGGGTGCTCAGTACTCAGGGTGCTGGGTGCTCAGTGCTCGGGGTGCTGGGTGCTCAGTGCTCAGGGTGATCGGTGCTCAGTACTCAGGGTGCTCGGTGCTCAGTACTCAGGGTGCTGAGTGCTCAGTACTCAGGGTGCTGGGTGCTCAGTACTCATGGTGCTGGGTGCTCAGTACTCAGGGGGCTTGGTGCTCAGTGCTCAGTGTGCTGGGTGCTCAGTGCTCAGGGCGCTGGGTGCTCAGTGCTCGGGGTGCTGGGTCCTCAGTGCTCGGGGTGCTGGGTGGTCAGTGCTCAGTGCTCAAGGTGCTGGGTGCTCAGTGCTCAGTGTTCAGGGTCCTGGGTGCTCAGTACTCAGGGTGCTGGGTGCTCAGTACTCAGGGTGCTGGGTGCTCAGTTCTCAGGGTGCTGGGTGCTCAGTACTCTGGGTGTTGGGTGCTCAGTACTCAGGGTGCTCAGTGCTCAGTACTCGGGGTGCTGGGTGCTCAGTTCTCAGTGTGCTCAGTGCTCAGTGCTCAGGGTGCTCGGTGCTCAGTGCTCGGGGCGCTGGGTGCTCAGTGCTCGGGGTGCTGGGTGCTCAGTACTCAGGGTGCTGTGTGCTCAGTGCTCAGTACTCAGCGTGCTGGGTGCTCAGTGCTCAGAGTGTTGGGTGCTCAGTACTCAGGGTGCTGGGTGCTCAGTGCTCAGTGCTCAGGGTGCTCAGTGCTCAGGGTGCTCAGTGCTCAGGGTGCTGGGTGCTCAGTGCTCAGAGTGCTCTGTGCTCAGTACTCAGGGTGCTGGGTGCTCAGTGCTCAGGGTGCTGGGTGCTCAGTACTCAGGGTGCTGGGTGCTCAGTACTCAGGGTGCTTGGTGCTCAGTACTCAGGGTGCTCAGTGCTCAGTACTCGGGGTGCTGGGTGCTCAGTGCTCATGGTGCTCAGTGCTCAGTGCTCGGGGTGCTGGGTGCTCAGTGCTCTTGGTGCTGGGTGCTCAGTACTCGGGGTGCTGGGTGCTCAGTGCTCAGGGTGCTCAGTGCTCAGTACTCAGTGCTCAGGGTGCTCAGTGCTCAGTGCTCAGGGTGCTGGGTGTTCAGTACTCAGGGTGCTGGGTGCTCAGTACTCAGGGTGCTGGGTGCTCAGTGCTCAGGGTGCTGGGTGCTCAGTACTCTGGGTGTTGGGTGCTCAGTACTCAGGGTGCTGGGTGCTCCGTGCTCAGGGTGCTGGGTGCTCAGTGCTCAGGGTTCTGGGTGCTCAGTGCTCAGGGTGCTGGGTGCTCAGTCCTCGGGGTGCTCCGTGCTCATGGTGCTGGGTGCTCAGTGCTCAGGGTGCTGGGTGCTCAGTGCTCCGGGTGCTGGGTGCTCAGTACTCAGTGTGCTCAGAGCTCGGGGATCTCGTTGCTCAGTACTCAGGGTGCTGGGTGCTCAGTTCTCAGTGCTCGGGGTCCTGGGTGCTCCGTGCTCGGGGTGCTGGGTGCTCAGTGCTCTGGGTGCTTAGTGCTCAGTACTCAGGGTGCTGGGTGCTCAGTACTCATGGTGCTGGGTGCTCATTCTCAGGGTGCTGGGTGCTCAGTGCTCGGGTTGCTGGGTGCTCAGTACTCAGGGTGCTGGGGGCTCAGTACTCAGGGTGCTGGGTGCTCAGTATCAGGGTGCTCGGTTCTCAGTACTCAGGGTGCTGGCTGCTCATTCTCGGGGTGCTTGGTGCTCAGTGCTCGGGGTGCTGGGTGCTCAGTACTCAGGGTGCTGGGTGCTCAGTACTCAGGGTGCTGGGTGCTCAGTACTCAGGGTGATCTGTTCTCAGTACTCAGGTTGGTGGCTGCTCAGTGCTCGGGGTGCTGGGTGCTCAGTACTCGGGGTGCTCAGTGCTCAGTACTCAGGGTGCTGGGTGCTCAGTACTCAGGGTGCTGGGTGCTCAGTGCTCGGGGTGCTCGGTGCTCTGTACTCGGGGTGCAGGGTGCTCAGTACTCGGGGTGCTGGGTGCTCAGTGCTCAGGTTGCTGGGTGCTCAGTGCTCGGGGTGCTGGGTGCTCAGTGCTGAGGGTGGTGCTGGGTGCTCAGTACTCAGGGTGCTGGGTGCTCAGTGCTCAGGAAGCTGGGTGCTCAGTACTCAGGGTGCTGGGTGCTCAGTGCTCAGGGTGCTGGGTTCTCAGTGCTCAGGGTGCTGGGTGCTCAGTGCTCGGCGAGCTGGGTGCTCAGTACTCAGGATGCTCGGTGCTCAGTGCTCAGTAATCAGGGTGCTCTGTACTCAGGGTGCTGGGTGCTCAGTGCTCGGGGTGCTGGGTGCTCAGTACTCAGGGTGCTGGGTGCTCAGTACTCAGGGTGCTTGGTGCTCAGTACTCAGGGTGCTCAGTGCTCAGTACTCGGGGTGCTGGGTGCTCAGTGCTCAGGGTGCTCAGTGCTCAGTGCTCGGGGTGCTGGGTGCTCAGTGCTCGGGGTGCTGGGTGCTCAGTACTCGGGGTGCTGGGTGCTCAGTGCTCAGGGTGCTCAGTGCTCAGTACTCAGTGCTCAGGGTGCTCAGTGCTCAGTGCTCAGGGTGCTGGGTGTTCAGTACTCAGGGTGCTGGGTGCTCAGTACTCAGGGTGCTGGGTGCTCAGTGCTCAGGGTGCTGGCTGCTCAGTACTCTGGGTGTTGGGTGCTCAGTACTCAGGGTGCTGGGTGCTCCGTGCTCAGGGTGCTGGGTGCTCAGTGCTCAGGGTTCTGGGTGCTCAGTGCTCAGGGTGCTGGGTGCTCAGTACTCAGGGTGCTGGGTGCTTAGTGCTCGAGGTGCTCGGTGCTCAGTACTCAAGGTGCTGGGTGCTCAGTGCTCAGGGTGCTGGGTGCTCAGTCCTCGGGGTGCTCCGTGCTCATGGTGCTGGGTACTCAGTGCTCAGGGTGCTGGGTGCTCAGTGCTCCGGGTGCTGGGTGCTCAGTACTCAGTGTGCTCAGTGCTCGGGGATCTCGTTGCTCAGTACTCAGGGTGCTGGGTGCTCAGTTCTCAGTGCTCGGGGTCCTGGGTGCTCCGTGCTCGGGGTGCTGGGTGCTCAGTGCTCTGGGTGCTTAGTGCTCAGTACTCAGGGTGCTGGGTGTTCAGTACTCATGGTGCTGGGTGCTCATTCTCAGGGTGCTGGGTGCTCAGTGCTCGGGTTGCTGGGTGCTCAGTACTCAGGGTGCTGGGGGCTCAGTGCTCAGGGTGCTTGGTGCTCAGTGCTCAGGGAGCTGGGGGCTCAGTGCTCAGGGTGCTGGGTGCTCAGTACTCAGGGTGCTGGGTGCTCAGTGCTCGTTGTGCTCGGTGCTCAGTACTGAAGGTGCTGGGTGCTCAGTGCTCAGGGTGCTGGGTGCTCAGTCCTCGGGGTGCTCCGTGCTCATGGTGCTGGGTGCTCAGTGCTCAGGGTGCTGGGTGCTCAGTGCTCGGGTGCTCGGTGCTCAGTGCTCAGGGTCCTGGGTGCTCAGTACTAAGGGTGCTGGGTGCTTAGTACTCAGGGTGCTCAGTGCTCAGTACACAGGGTGCTGGGTGCTCAGTGCTCGGGGTGCTAGGTGCTCAGTGCTCAGTACTCAGGGTGCTGGGTGCTCAGTGCTCGGGGTGCTGGGTGCTCAGTACTCAGCGTGCTGTGTGCTCAGTACTCAGTGTGCTGGGTGCTCAGTGCTCAGGGTGCTGGGTGCTCAGTGCTCAGGGTGCTGGGTGCTCAGTGATCGGGGTGCTGGGTGCTCAGTACTCAGGGTGCTCAGTGCTCGGGGAGCTCGGTGATCAGTACTCAGGGTGCTGGGTGCTCAGTACTCAGTGCTCGGGGTCCTGGGTGCTCCGTGCTCGGGGTGCTGGGTGCTCAGTGCTCTGGGTGCTGGGTGCTCAGTACTCAGGGTGCTGGGTGCTCAGTACTCAGGGTGCTGGGTGCTCAGTGCTCAGGGTGCTGGGTGCTCAGTACTCAGGGTGCTGGGTGCTCAGTACTCAGGGTGCTCGGTGCTCAGTACTCAGGGTGCTGGGTGCTCAGTGCTCAGGGTGTGGGGTACTCAGCACTCAGGGTGCTGGGTGCTCAGTACTCAGGGTGCTGGGTGCTCAGTGCTCAGGGTGCTGGGTGCTCAGTGCTCAGGGTGCTGGGTGCTCAGTACTCAGGGTGCTGGGTGCTCAGTGCTCAGGGTGATCGGTGCTCAGTACTCAGGGTGCTCAGTACTCAGGGTGCTGGGTGCTCAGTGCTCAGGGTGCTGGGTGCTCAGTACTCAGGGTGCTGGGTGCTCAGTGCTCGGGGTGCTGGGTGCTCAGTGCTCAGGGTGATCGGTGCTCAGTATTCAGGGTGCTGGGTGCTCAGTGCTCAGGGTGATGGGTGCTCATTCCTCAGGGTGCTCAGTGCTCAGGGTGCTGGGTGCTCTGTGCTCGGGGTGCTCGGTGCTCAGTACTCAGGGTGCTGAGTGCTCAGTACTCAGGGTGCTGGGTGCTCAGTACTCATGGTGCTGGGTGCTCAGTACTCAGGGGGCTGGGTGCTCAGTGCTCTGTGTTCTGGGTGCTCAGTGCTCAGGGCACTGGGTGCTCAGTGCTCGGGGTGCTGGGTGCTCAGTGCTCGGGGTGCTTGGTGGTCAGTGCTCAGTGCTCAAGGTGCTGGGTGCTCAGTGCTCAGTGCTCAGGGTGCTGGGTGCTCAGTACTCAGGGTGCTGGGTGCTCAGTACTCAGGGTGCTGGGTGCTCAGTTCTCAGGGTGCTGGGTGCTCAGTGCTCAGGGCACTGGGTGCTCAGTGCTCGGGGTGCTGGGTGCTCAGTGCTCAGGGTGCTCAGTGCTCAGTACTCAGTGCTCAGGGTGCTCAGTGCTCAGTGCTCAGGGTGCTGGGTGTTCAGTACTCAGGGTGCTGGGTGCTCAGTACTCAGGGTGATGGGTGCTCAGTGCTCAGGGTGCTGGGTGCTCAGTACTCTGGGTGTTTGGTGCTCAGTACTCAGGGTGCTGGGTGCTCCGTGCTCAGGGTGCTGGGTGCTCAGTGCTCAGTGTTCTGGATGCTCAGTGCTCAGGTTGCTGGGTGCTCAGTACTCAGGGTGCTGGGTGGTTAGTGCTCGAGGTGCTCGGTGCTCAGTACTCAAGGTGCTGGGTGCTCAGTGCTCAGGGTGCTGGGTGCTCAGTCCTCGGGGTTCTCCGTGCTCATAGTGCTGGGTGCTCAGTGCTCCGGTGCTGGGTGCTCAGAGCTCAGGGTGCTGGGTGCTCAGTGATCGGGGTGCTGGGTGCTCAGTACTCAGGGTGCTCAGTGCTCGGGGAGCTCGGTGCTCAGTACTCAGGGTGCTGGGTGCTCAGTACTCAGTGCTCGGGGTCCTGGGTGCTCCGTGCTCGGGGTGCTGGGTGCTCAGTGCTCTGGGTGCTGGGTGCTCAGTACTCAGGGTGCTGGGTGCTCAGTACTCATGGTGCTGGGTGCTCAGTGCTCAGGGTGCTGGGTGCTCAGTACTCAGGGTGCTGGGTGCTCAGTACTCAGGGTGCTCGGTGCTCAGTACTCAGGGTGCTGGGTGCTCAGTGCTCAGGGTGCTGGGTACTCAGTACTCAGGGTGCTGGGTGCTCAGTACTCAGGGTGCTGGGTGCTCAGTGCTCAGGGTGCTGGGTGCTCAGTGCTCACGGTGCTGGGTGCACAGTACTCAGGGTGCTGGGTGCTCAGTGCTCTTGGTGATCGGTGCTCAGTACTCAGGGTTCTCAGTACTCAGGGTGCTGTGTGCTCAGTGCTCAGGGTGCTGGGTGCTCAGTACTCAGGGTGCTGGGTGCTCAGTGCTCAGGGTGCTGGGTGCTCTGTGCTCGGGGTGCTCCGTGCTCTGTACTCAGGGTGCTGAGTGCTCAGTACTTAGGGTGCTGGGTGCTCAGTACTCATGGTGCTGGGTGCTCAGTACTCAGGGGGCTGGGTGCTCAGTGCTCAGTGTGCTGGGTGCTCAGTGCTCAGGGCGCTGGGTGCTCAGTGCTCGGGGTGCTGGGTGCTCAGTGCTCGGGGTGCTGGGTGGTCAGTGCTCAGGGTGCTGGGTGCTCAGTGCTCGGGGCGCTGGGTGCTGGGTGCTCAGTGCTCGGGGCGCTGGGTGCTCAGTGCTCAGGGTGCTGGGTGCTCAGTACTCAGGGTGCTGTGTGCTCAGTGCTCAGTACTCAGCGTGCTGGGTGCTCAGTGCTCAGAGTGTTGGGTGCTCAGTACTCAGGGTGCTGGGTGCTCAGTGTTCAGTGCTCAGGGTGCTCAGTGCTCAGGGTGCTCAGTGCTCAGGGTGCTGGGTGCTCAGCGTGCTGGGTGCTCAGTGCTCGGGGTGCTGGGTGCTCAGTGCTCAGTGCTCAGGGTGCTGGGTGCTCAGTGCTCAGGGCTCAGGGTGCTGGGTGTTCAGTAGTCAGGGTGCTCGGTGCTCAGTGCTCAGGGTGCTAGGTGCTCAGTACTCAGGGTGCTGGGTGCTCAGTGCTCGGGGTGCTGGGTGCTCAGTGCTCAGGGTGATCAGTGCTCGGTACTCAGCGTGCTGGGTGCTCAGTGCTCAGGGTGCTGGGTGCTCAGTCCTCAGGGTGCTCAGTACTCAGGGTGCTCGGTACTCAGTGCTCAATACTCAGGGTGCTCAGTACTCAGGGTGCTGGTTGCTCAGTGCTCGGGGTGCTGGGTGCTCAGTACTCAGGGTGCTGGGTGCTCAGTGCTCGGTGTGGTGGGTGCTCAGTGCTCAGGGTGATCGGTGCTCAGTGCTCAGGGTGCTGGGTGCTCAGTCTCCCGGGTGCTCAGTGCTCAGGGTGCTGGGTGCTCAGTGCTCGGGGTGCTCGGTGCTCAGTACTCAGGGTGCTGAGTGCTCAGTACTCAGGGTGCTGGGTGCTCAGTACTCAGGGTGCTGGGTGCTCAGTACTCAGGGTGCTGGGTGCTCTGGGTGCTGGGTGCTCAGTGCTCAGGGTGCTTGGTGCTCAGTGCTCGGGGTGCTGGGTGCTCAGGGCTGTGGTGCTGGGTGCTCAGTGCTCAGTGCTGAGGGTGCTGGGTGCTCAGTGCTCAGTGCTCAGGGTGCTGGTTGCTCAGTACTCAGGGTGCTGGGTGCTCAGTACTCAGGGTGCTGGGTGCTCAGTGCTCGGGGTGCTCGGTGCTCAGTACTCAAGGTGCTGGGTGCTCAGTGCTCAGGGTGCTGGGTGCTCAGTCCTCGGGGTGCTTCGTGCTCAGTGATCAGGGTGCTGGGTGCTCAGTACTCAGGGTGCTCGGTGCTCAGTACTCAGGGTTCTCAGTGCTCAGTACTCAGGGTGCTGGGTGCTCAGTTCTCAGTGTGCTGGGTGCTCAGTACTCAGGGTGCTCAGTGCTCAGTACTCGGGTTGCTGGGTGCTCAGTGCTCAGGGTGCTCAGTTCTCAGTGCTCGGGGTGCTGGGTGCTCAGTGCTCGGGGCGCTGGGTGCTCAGTGCTCGGGGTGCTGGGTGCTCAGTGCTCTGGGTGCTTAGTGCTCAGTACTCAGGGTGCTGGGTGCTCAGTACTCATGGTGCTGGGTGCTCATTCTCAGGGTGCTGGGTGCTCAGTGCTCGGGTAGCTGGGTGCTCAGTACTCAGGGTGCTGGGTGCTCAGTGCTCGGGGTGCTCGGTGCTCAGTACTCAGGGTGCTGAGTGCTCAGTACTCAGGGTGCTGGGTGCTCAGTACTCAGGGTGCTGGGTGCTCAGTACTCAGGTTGCTGGGTGCTCTGGGTGCTGGGTGCTCAGTGCTCAGGGTGCTGGGTGCTCAGTGCTCGGGGTGCTGGGTGCTCAGTACTCGGGGTGCTCAGTGCTCAGTACTCAGGGTGCTGGGTGCTCAGTACTCAGGGTGCTGGGTGCTCAGTTCTCAGGGTGCTGGGTGGTCAGTACTCTGGGTGTTGGGTGCTCAGTACTCAGGGTGCTCAGTGCTCAGTACTCGGGGTGCTGGGTGCTCAGTGCTCAGTGTGCTCAGTGCTCAGTGCTCAGGGTGCTGGGTGCTCAGTGCTCGGGGCACTGGGTGCTCAGTGCTCGGGGTGCTGGGTGCTCAGTACTCAGGGTGCTGGGTGCTCAGTGCTCAGTGCTCAGGGTGCTCAGTGCTCATGGTGCTCAGTGCTCAGGGTGCTGGGTGCTCAGGGTGCTGGGTGCTCAGCGCGCGGGGTGCTGGGTGCTCAGTGCTCAGTGCTCAGGGTGCTGGGTGCTCAGTGCTCGGGGTGCTGGGTGCTCAGTACTCAGCGTGCTGGGTGCTCAGTACTCAGTGTGCTGGGTGCTCAGTGCTCAGGGTGCTGGGTGCTCAGTGCTCAAGGTGCTGGGTGCTCAGTGATCGGGGTGCTGGGTGCTCAGTACTCAGGGTGCTCAGTGCTCGGGGAGCTCGGTGATCAGTACTCAGGGTGCTGGGTGCTCAGTACTCAGTGCTCGGGGTCCTGGGTGCTCCGTGCTCGGGGTGCTGGGTGCTCAGTGCTCTGGGTACTGGGTGCTCAGTACTCAGGGTGCTGGGTGCTCAGTACTCAGGGTGCTGGGTGCTCAGTGCTCAGGGTGCTGGGTGCTCAGTACTCAGGGTGCATTGTGCTCAGTACTCAGGGTGCTCGGTGCTCAGTACTCAGGGTGCTGGGTGCTCAGTGATCAGGGTGTTGGGTACTCAGTACTCAGGGTGCTGGGTGCTCAGTACTCAGGGTGCTGGGTGCTCAGTGCTCAGGGTGCTGGGTGCTCAGTGCTCAGGGTGCTGGGTGCTCAGTACTCAGGGTGCTGGGTGCTCAGTGCTCAGGGTGATCGGTGCTCAGTACTCAGGGTGCTCAGTACTCAGGGTGCTGGGTGCTCAGTGCTCAGGGTGCTGGGTGCTCAGTACTCAGGGTGCTGGGTGCTCAGTGCTCGGGGTGCTGGGTGCTCAGTGTTCAGGGTGATCGGTGCTCAGTACTCAGGGTGCTCAGTGCTCAGTGCTCAGGGTGCTGGGTGCTCAGTCCTCAGGGTGCCCAGTGCTCAGGGTGCTGGGTGCTCTGTGCTCGTCGTGCTCGGTGCTCAGTACTCAGGGTGCTGAGTGCTCAGTACTCAGGGTGCTGGGTGCTCAGTACTCATGGTGCTGGCTGCTCAGTACTCAGGGGGCTGGCTGCTCAGTGCTCAGTGTGCTGGGTGCTCAGTAATCAGGGCGCTGGGTGCTCAGTGCTCGGGGTGCTGGGTGCTCAGTGCTCAGGGTGCTTGGTGGTCAGTGCTCAGTGCTCAAGGTGCTGGGTGCTCAGTGCTCAGTGCTCAGGGTGCTGGGTGCTCAGTACTCAGGGTGCTGGGTGCTCAGTACTCAGGGTGCTGGGTGCTCAGTTCTCAGGGTGCTGGGTGCTCAGTGCTCGGGGCACGGGGTGCTCAGTGCTCGGGGTGCAGGGTGCTCAGTACTCGGGGTGCTGGGTGCTCAGTGCTCAGGGTGCTCAGTGCTCAGTACTCAGTGCTCAGGGTGCTCAGTGCTCAGTGCTCAGGGTGCTGGGTGTTCAGTACTCAGGGTGCTGGGTGCTCAGTACTCAGGGTGCTGGGTGCTAAGTGCTCAGGGTGCTGGGTGCTCAGTACTCTGGGTGTTTGGTGTTCAGTACTCAGGGAGCTGGGTGCTCCGTGCTCAGGGTGCTGGGTGCTCAGTGCTCAGGGTTCTGGGTGCTCAGTGCTCAGGTTGCTGGGTGCTCAGTACTCAGGGTGCTGGGTGGTTAGTGCTCGAGGTGCTCGGTGCTCAGTACTCAAGGTGCTGGGTGCTCAGTGCTCAGGGTGCTGGGTGCTCAGTCCTCGGGGTGCTCCGTGCTCATGGTGCTGGGTGCTCAGTGCTCCGGGTGCTGGGTGCTCAGTGCTCGGGGTGCTGGGTGCTGAGTGCTCAGGGTGCTGGGTGCTCAGTGCTCGGGGTGCTCGGTGCTCAGTGCTCAGTGTCCTGGGTGCTCAGTACTCAGGGTGCTGGGTGCTTAGTACTCAGGGTGCTCAGTGCTCAGTACACAGGGTGCTGGGTGCTCAGTGCTCGGGGTGCTGGGTGCTCAGTACTCAGCGTGCTGGGTGCTCAGTACTCAGGGTGCTGGGTGCTCAGTGCTCAGGGTGCTGGGTGCTCAGTGCTCAGGGTGCTGGGTGCTCAGTGATCGGGGTGCTGGGTGCTCAGTACTCAGGGTGCTCAGTGCTCAGGGAGCTCGGTGCTCAGTACTCAGGTTGCTGGGTGCTCAGTACTCAGTGCTCTTGGTCCTGGGTGCTCCGTGCTCGGGGTGCTGGGTGCTCAGTGCTCTGGGTGCTGGGTGCTCAGTACTCAGGGTGCTGGGTGCTCAGTACTCAGGGTGCTGGGTGCTCAGTGCTCAGGGTGCTGGGTGCTCAGTACTCAGGGTGCGGGGTGCTCAGTACTCAGGGTGCTCGGTGCTCAGTACTCAGGGTGCTGGGTGCTCAGTGCTCAGGGTGCTGGGTACTCAGTAATTAGTGTGCTGGGTGCTCAGTACTCAGGGTGCTGGGTGCTTAGTGCTCAGGGTGCTGGGTGCTCAGTGCTCACGGTGCTGGGTGCTCAGTACTCAGGGTGCTGGGTGCTCAGTGCTCAGGGTGATCGGTGCTCAGTTCTCAGGGTGCTCAGTACTCAGGGTGCTGTGTGCTCAGTGCTCAGGGTGCTGGGTGCTCAGTACTCAGGGTGCTGGGTGCTCAGTGCTCGGGGTGCTGGGTGCTCAGTGCTCAGGGTGATCGGTGCTCAGTACTCAGGGTGCTGGGTGCTCAGTGCTCAGGGTCCTGGGTGCTCAGTCCTCAGGGTGCTCAGTGCTCAGGGTGCTGGGTGCTCTGTGCTCGGGTTGCTCGGTGTTCTGTACTCAGGGTGCTGAGTGCTCAGTACTTAGGGTGCTGGGTGCTCAGTACTCATGGTGCTGGGTGCTCAGTACTCAGGGGGCTGGGTGCTCAGTGCTCAGGGCGCTGGGTGCTCAGTGCTCGGGGTGCTGGGTGCTCAGTGCTCGGGGTGCTGGGTGGTCAGTGCTCAGTGCTCAAGGTGCTGGGTGCTCAGTGCTCAGTGCTCAGGGTGCTGGGTGCTCAGTACTCAGGGTGCTGGGTGCTCAGTACTCAGGGTGCTGGGTGCTCAGTTCTCAGGGTGCTGGGTGCTCAGTACTCTGGGTGTTGGGTGCTCAGTACTCAGGGTGCTCAGTGCTCAGTACTCGGGGTGCTGGGTGCTCAGTGCTCGGTGTGCTCAGTGCTCAGTGCTCGGGGTGCTGGGTGCTCAGTACTCAGGGTGCTGGGTGCTCAGTACTCAGGGTGCTGGGTGCTCAGTACTCAGGGTGCTGGGTGCTCAGTTCTCAGGGTGCTGGGTGCTCAGTGCTCGGGGTGCTGCGTGCTCAGTACTCAGGGTGCTCAGTGCTCAGTGCTCAGTACTCAGCGTGCTGGGTGCTCAGTGCTCAGAGTGTTGGGTGCTCAGTACTCAGGGTGCTGGGTGCTCAGTGTTCAGTGCTCAGGGTGCTCAGTGCTCAGGGTGCTCAGTGCTCAGGGTGCTGGGTGCTCAGGGTGCTGGGTGCTCAGTGCTCGGGGTGCTGGGTGCTCAGTGCTCAGTGCTCAGGGTGCTGGGTGCTCAGTGCTCAGGGCTCAGGGTGCTGGGTGTTCAGTACTCAGGGTGCTCGGTGCTCAGTGCTCAGGGTGCTAGGTGCTCAGTACTCAGGGTGCTGGGTGTTCAGTGCTCGGGGTGCTGGGTGCTCAGTGCTCAGGGTGATCAGTGCTCAGTACTCAGGGTGCTGGGTGCTCAGTGCTCAGGGTGCTGGGTGCTCAGTCCTCAGGGTGCTCAGTACTCAGGGTGCTGGTTGCTCAGTGCTCGGGGTGCTGGGTGCTCAGTACGCAGGGTGCTGGGTGCTCAGTACTCGGGGTGCTGGGTGCTCAGTACTCAGGGTGCTGGGTGCTCAGTGCTCGGTGTGGTGGGTGCTCAGTGCTCAGGGTGATCGGTGCTCAGTGCTCAGGGTGCTGGGTGCTCAGTCCCCCGGGTGCTCAGTGCTCAGGGTGCTGGGTGCTCAGTGCTCGGGGTGCTCGGTGCTCAGTACTCAGGGTGCTTAGTGCTCAGTACTCAGGGTGCTGGGTGCTCAGTACTCGGGGTGCTGGGTGCTCAGTACTCAGGGTGCTGGGTGCTCAGGGTGCTGGGTGCTCAGTGCTCAGGGTGCTGGGTGCTCAGTGCTCGGGGTGCTGGGTGCTCAGGGCTGTGGTGCTGGGTGCTCAGTGCTCAGTGCTGAGGGTGCTGGGTGCTCAGTGCTCAGTGCTCAGGGTGCTGGTTGCTCAGTACTCAGGGTGCTGGGTGCTCAGTACTCAGTGTGCTGGGTGCTCAGTGCTCAGGGTGCTCTGTGCTCAGTACTCAGGGTGCTGGGTGCTCAGTGCTCGGGGTGCTGCGTGCTCAGTGCTCAGGGTGCTGGGTGCTCAGTGCTCAGGGTGCTGGGTGCTCAGTACTCAGGGTGCTGGGTGCTCAGTGCTCGGGGTGCTCGGTGCTCAGTACTCAAGGTGCTGGGTGCTCAGTGCTCAGGGTGCTGGGTGCTCAGTCCTCGGGGTGCTCCGTGCTCAGTGATCAGGGTGCTGGGTGCTCAGTACTCAGGGTGCTCGGTGCTCAGTACTCAGGGTTCTCAGTGCTCAGTACTCGGGGTGCTTGTTGCTCAGTACTCAGGGTGCTCAGTTCTCAGTGCTCGGGGTGCTGGGTGCTCAGTGCTCGGGGCGCTGGGTGCTCAGTGCTCGGGGTGCTGGGTGCTCAGTGCTCTGGGTGCTTAGTGCTCAGTACTCAGGGTGCTGGGTGCTCAGTACTCATGGTGCTGGGTGCTCATTCTCAGGGTGCTGGGTGCTCAGTGCTCGGGTTGCTGGGTGCTCAGTACTCAGGGTGCTGGGGGCTCAGTACTCAGGGTGCTGGGTGCTCAGTACTCAGGGTGCTGGGGGCTCAGTACTCAGGGTTCTGGGTGCTCAGTACTCAGGGTGCTCGGTTCTCAGTACTCAGGGTGCTGGGTGCTCATTCTCGGGGTGCTGGGTGCTCAGTGCTCGGGGTGCTGGGTGCTCAGTACTCAGGGTGCTGGGGGCTCAGTACTCAGGGTTCTGGGTGCTCAGTACTCAGGGTGATCTGTTCTCAGTACTCAGGTTGCTGGGTGCTCAGTGCTCGGGGTGCTGGGTGCTCAGTACTCGGGGTGCTCAGTGCTCAGTACTCAGGGTGCTGGGTGCTCAGTACTCAGGGTGCTGGGTGCTCAGTTCTCAGGGTGCTGGGTGCTCAGTACTCTGGGTGTTGGGTGCTCAGTACTCAGGGTGCTCAGTGCTCAGTACTCGGGGTGCTGGGTGCTCAGTGCTCAGTGTGCTCAGTGCTCAGTGCTCAGGGTGCTGGGTGCTCAGTGCTCGGGGCACTGGGTGCTCAGTGCTCGGTGAGCTGGGTGCTCAGTACTCAGGGTGCTGTGTGCTCAGTGCTCAGTACTCAGCGTGCTGGGTGCTCAGTGCTCAGAGTGTTGGGTGCTCAGTACTCAGGGTGCTGGTTTCTCAGTGCTCAGTGCTCAGGGTGCTCAGTGCTCAGGGTGCTCAGTGCTCAGGGTGCTGTGTGCTCAGGGTGCTGGGTGCTCAGCGCTCGGGGTGCTGGGTGCTCAGTGCTCAGTACTCAGGGTGCTGGGTGCTCAGTGCTCAGTGCTCAGGGTGCTGGGTGTTCAGTACTCAGGGTGCTCGGTGCTCAGTGCTCAGGGTGCTAGGTTCTCAGTACTCAGGGTGCTGGGTGCTCACTGCTCGGGGTGCTGGGTGCTCAGTGCTCAGGGTGATCAGTGCTCAGTACTCAGGGTGCTGGGTGCTCAGTGCTCAGGGTGCTGGGTGCTCAGTCCTCAGGGTGCTCAGTACTCAGGGTGCTCGGTGCTCAGTGCTCAGTACTCAGGGTGCTCAGTACACAGGGTGCTGGTTGCTCAGTGCTCGGGGTGCTGGGTGCTCAGTACTCAGGGTGCTGCGTGATCAGTGCTCGGTGTGCTGGGTGCTCAGTGCTCAGGGTGATCAGTGCTCAGTTATCAGGGTGCTGGGTGCTCAGTCCTCCGGGTGCTCAGTGCTCAGGGTGCTGGGTGCTCAGTGCTCGGGGCGCTCGGTGCTCAGTACTCAGGGTGCTGAGTGCTCAGTACTCAGGGTGCTGGGTGCTCAGTACTCAGGGTGCTGGGTGCTCAGTACTCAGGGTGCTGGGTGCTCAGTGCTCGGTGTGCTGGGTGCTCAGTGCTCAGGGTGATCGGTGCTCAGTTATCAGGGTGCTGGGTGCTCAGTCCTCCGGGTGCTCAGTGCTCAGGGTGCTGGGTGCTCAGTGCTCGGGGTGCTCGGAGCTCAGTACTCAGGGTGCTGAGTGCTCAGTACTCAGGGTGCTGGGTGCTCAGTACTCAGGGTGCTGGGTGCTCAGTACTCAGGGTGCTGGGTGCTCAGGGTGCTGGTTGCTCAGTGCTCAGGGTGCTGGGTGCTCAGTGCTCAGGGTGCTGGGTGCTCAGGGCTGTGGTGCTGGGTGCTCAGTGCTCAGTACTCAGGGTGCTGGGTGCTCAGTGCTCAGTGTGCTGGGTGCTCAGTGCTCAGGGTGCTCTGTGCTCAGTACTCAGGGTGCTGGGTGCTCAGTGCTTGGGGTGCTGGGTGCTCAGTACTCAGGGTGCTGGGTGCTCAGTGCTCGGGGTGCTCGGTGCTCAGTACTCAAGGTGCTGGGTGCTCAGTGCTCAGGGTGCTGGGTGCTCAGTCCTCGGGGTGCTCCTTGCTCAGTGATCAGGGTGCTGGGTGCTCAGTACTCAGGGTGCTCGGTGCTCAGAACTCAGGGTTCTCAGTGCTCAGTACTCAGGGTGCTGGGTGCTCAGTTCTCAGGGTGCTGGGTGCTCAGTACTCAGGGTGCTCAGTGCTCAGTACTCGGGGTGCTTGTTGCTCAGTACTCAGGGTGCTCAGTGCTCAGTACTCGGGGTGCTGGGTGCTCAGTGCTCGGGGTGCTCAGTTCTCAGTGCTCGGGGTGCTGGGTGCTCAGTGCTAGGGGCGCTGGGTGCTCAGTGCTCTGGGTGCAGGGTGCTCAGTGCTCTGGGTGCTTAGTGCTCAGTACTCAGGGTGCTGGGTGCTCAGTACTCATGGTGCTGGGTGCTCATTCTCAGGGTGCTGGGTGCTCAGTGCTCGAATTGCTGGGTGCTCAGTACTCAGGGTGCTGGGGGCTCAGTACTCAGGGTGCTGGGTGCTCAGTATTCAGGGTGCTCGGTTCTCAGTACTCAGGGTGCTGGGTGCTCATTCTCGGGGTGCTGGGTGCTCAGTGATCGGGGTGCTGGGTGCTCAGTACTCAGGGTGATGGGGGCTCAGTACTCAGGGTTCTGGGTGCTCAGTACTCAGGGTGATCTGTTCTCAGTACTCAGGTTGCTGGGTGCTCAGTGCTCGGGGTTCTGGGTGCTCAGTACTCGGGGTGCTCAGTGCTCAGTACTCAGGGTGCTGGGTGCTCAGTACTCTGGTTGGTGGGTGCTCAGTGCTCGGGGTGCTCGGTGCTCAGTACTCGGGGTGCTGGGTGCTCAGTGCTCGGGGTGCTGGGTGCTCAGTGCTGAGGGTGGTGCTGGGTGCTCAGTACTCAGGGTGCTGGGTGCTCAGTGCTCAGGGTGCTGGGTGCTCAGTACTAAGGGTGCTGGGTGCTCAGTACTCAGGGTGCTCGGTGCTCAGTACTCAGGGTGCTGGGTGCTCAGAGCTCAGGGTGCTGGGTACTCAGTATTCAGGGTGCTGGGTGCTCAGTACTCAGGGTGCTGGGTGCTCAGTGCTCAGGGTGCTGGGTCCTCAGTGCTCAGGGTGCTGGGTGCTCAGTACTCAGGGTGCTGGGTGCTCAGTGCTCAGGGTGATGGGTGCTCAGTACTCAGGGTGCTCAGTACTCAGGGTGCTGGGTGCTCAGTGCTCAGGGTGCTGGGTGCTCAGTACTCGGGGTGCTGTGTGCTCTGTACTCAGGGTGCTGGGTGCTCAGTGCTCGGGGTCCTGGGTGCTCAGTGCTCAGGGTGATCGGTGCTCAGTACTCAGCGTGCTGGGTGCTCACTGCTCAGGGTGCTGGGTGCTCAGTCCTCAGGGTGCTCAGTGCTCAGGGTGCTGGGTGCTCAGTGCTCGGGGTGCTCGGTGCTCAGTGCTCGGGGTGCTGGGTGCTCAGTGCTCAGTGCTCAGGGTGTTGGGTGCTCAGTGCTCAGTGTTCAGGGTGCTGGGTGGTCAGTACTCAGGGTGCTGGTTGCTCAGTACTCAGGGTGCTGGGTGCTCAGTGCTCAGGGTGCTGTGTGCTCAGTACTCTCGGTGTTGGGTGCTCAGTACTCAGGGTGCTGGGTGCTCAGTGCTCGGGGTGCTGTGTGCTCAGTGCTCGGGGTGCTGGGTGCTCAGTGCTCAGGGTGCTGGGTGCTCAGTATTCAGGGTGCTGGGTGCTCAGTGCTCGGGGTGCTCGGTGCTCAGTACTCAAGGTGCTGGGTGCTCAGTGCTCAGGGTGCTGGGTGCTCAGTCCTCGGGGTGCTCCGTGCTCAGTGCTCAGGGTGCTGGGTGCTCAGTACTCAGGGTGCTCGGTGCTCAGTACTCAGGGTTCTCAGTGCTCAGGGTGCTGGGTGCTCAGTACTCAGGGTGCTCAGTGCTCAGTACTAGGGGTGCTGGTTGCTCAGTACTCAGGGTGCTCAGTGCTCAGTACTCGGGGTGCTGGGTGCTCAGTGCTCAGTGTGCTCAGTGCGCAGTGCTCGGGGTGCTGGGTGCTCAGTGCTCGGGGTGCTAGGTGCTCAGTACACAGGGTGCTGTGTGCACAGTGCTCAGTACTCAGCGTGCTGGGTTCTCAGTGCTCAGAGTGTTGGGTGCTCAGTACTCAGGGTGCTGGTTGCTCAGTGCTCAGTGCTCAGAGTGCTCAGTGCTCAGGGTGCTCAGTGCTCAGGGTGCTGGGTGCTCAGGGTGCTGGGTGCTCAGTGCTCGGGGTGCTGGGTGCTCATTGCTCAGTGCTCAGGGTGCTCTGTGCTCAGTGCTCAGTGCTCAGGGTGCTGAGTGTTCAGTACTCAGGGTGCTCGGTGCTCAGTGCTCAGGGTGCTGGGTGCTCAGTACTCAGGGTGCTGGGTGCTCAGTGCTTGGGGTGCTGGGTGCTCAGTGCTCAGGGTGATCAGTGCTCAGTACTCAGGGTGCTGGGTGCTCAGTGCTCAGGGTGCTGGGTGCTCAGTCCTCAGGGTGCTCAGTACCCAGGGTGCTCGGTGCTCAGTGCTCAGTACTCAGGGTGCTCAGTACTCAGGGTGCTGAGTGCTCAGTGCTCGGGGTGCTGGGTGCTCAGTACTCAGGATGCTGGGTGCTCAGTACTCTGGGTGCTGGGTGCTCAGTACTCTGGGTGTTGGGTGCTCAGTCCCCCGGGTGCTCAGTGCTCAGGGTGCTGGGTGCTCAGTACTCAGTGTGCTGGGTGCTCAGTACTCAGGGTGCTGGGTGCTCAGTGCTCAGGGTGCTGGGTGCTCAGTCCCCCGGGTGCTCAGTGCTCAGGGTGCTGGGTGCTCAGTACTCAGTGTGCTGGGTGCTCAGTACTCAGGGTGCTGGGTGCTCAGTGCTCAGGATGCTGGGTGCTCAGTACTCTGGGTGTTGGGTGCTCAGTACTCAGGGTGCTGGGTGCTCCGTGCTCGGGGTGCTGGGTGCTCAGTGCTCAGGGTGCTGGGTGCTCAGTGCTCAGGGTGCTGGGTGCTCTGTACTCAGGGTGCTGGGTGCTTAGTGCTCGGGGTGCTCGGTGCTCAGTACTCAAGGTGCTGGGTGCTCAGTGCTCAGGGTGCTGGGTGCTCAGTCCTCGGGGTGCTCAGGGTGCTGGGTGCTCAGTGCTCAGGGTGCTGGGTGCTCAGTGCTCGGGGTGCTGGGTGCTGAGTGCTCAGGGTGCTGGGTGCTCAGTGCTCGGGGTGCTCGGTGCTCAGTGCTCAGGGTCCTGGGTGCTCAGTACTCATGGTGCTGGGTGCTTAGTACTCAGGGTGCTCAGTGATCAGTACACAGGGTGCTGGGTGCTCAGTGCTCGGGGTGCTGGGTGCTCAGTGCTCAGTACTCAGGGTGCTGGGTGCTCAGTGCTCGGGGTGCTGGGTGCTCAGTACTCAGCGTGCTGGGTGCTCAATACTCAGGGTGCTGGGTGCTCAGTGCTCAGGGTGCTGGTGTCACACTGCTCAGGGTGCTGGTTGCTCAGTGATTGGGGTGCTGGGTGCTTAGTACTCAGGGTGCTCAGTGCTCAGGGAGCTCGGTGCTCATTACTCAGGGTGCTGGGTGCTCAGTTCTCAGTGCTCGGGGTCCTGGGTGCTCCGTGCTCAGGGTGCTGGGTGCTCAGTGCTCTGGGTGCTTAGTGCTCAGTACTCAGGGTGCTGGGTGCTCAGTACTCATGGTGCTGGGTGCTCATTCTCAGGGTGCTAGGGGCTCAGTACTCAGGGTGCTGGGTGCTCAGTACTCAGGGTGCTCGGTTCTCAGTACTCAGGGTGCTGGGTGCTCAGTGCTCGGGGTTCTGGGTGCTCAGTACTCGGGGTGCTCAGTGCTCAGTACTCAGGGTGCTGGGTGCTCAGTACTCAGGGTGCTGGGTGCTCAGTGCTCGGGGTGCTCGGTGCTCAGTACTCGGGGTGCTGGGTGCTCAGTACTCGGGGTGCTGGGTGCTCAGTGCTCAGGGTGCTGGGTGCTCAGTGCTCGGGGTGCTGGGTGCTCAGTGCTGAGGGTGGTGCTGGGTGCTCAGTACTCAGGGTGCTGGGTGCTCAGTGCTCAGGGTGCTGGGTGCTCAGTACTAAGGTTGCTGGGTGCTCAGTACTCAGGGTGCGCGGTGCTCAGTACTCAGGGTGCTGGGTGCTCAGTGCTCAGGGTGGTGGGTACTCAGTACTCAGGGTGCTGGGTGCTCAGTACTCAGGGTGCTGGGTGCTCAGTATTCAGTGCTCGCGGTCCTGGGTGCTCCGTGCTCGGGGTGCTGGGTTCTCAGTGCTCTGGGTGCTTAGTGCTCAGTACTCAGGGTGCTGGGTGCTCAGTACTCATGGTGCTGCGTGCTCATTCTCAGGGTTCTAGGGGCTCAGTACTCAGGGTGCTGGGTGCTCAGTACTCAGGGTGCTCGGTTCTCAGTACTCAGGGTGCTGGGTGCTCATTCTCGGGGTGCTGGCTGCTCAGTGCTCGGGGTGCTGGGTGCTCAGTACTCAGGGTGCTGGGGGCTCAGTACTCAGGGTGCTGGGTGCTCAGTACTCAGGGTGATCTGTTCTCAGTACTCAGGTTGCTGGGTGCTCAGTGCTCGGGGTGCTGGGTGCTCAGTACTCGGGGTGCTCAGTGCTCAGTACTCAGGGTGCTGGGTGCTCAGTACTCAGGGTGCTGGGTGCTCAGTGCTCGAGGTGCTCGGTGCTCAGTACTCGGGGTGCTGGGTGCTCAGTACTCAGGGTGCTGGGTGCTCAGTGCTCAGGGTGCTGGTTGCTCAGTGCTCGGGGTGCTGGGTGCTCAGTGCTGAGGGTGGTGCTGGGTGCTCAGTACTCAGGGTGCTGGGTGCTCAGTGCTCAGGGTGCTGGGTGCTCAGTACTAAGGGTGCTGGGTGCTCAGTACTCAGGGTGCTCGGTGCTCAGTACTCAGGGTGCTGGGTGCTCAGTGCTCAGGGTGCTGGGTACTCAGTACTCAGGGTGCTGGGTGCTCAGTACTCAGGGTGCTGGGTGCTCAGTGCTCAGGGTGCTGGGTGCTCAGTGCTCAGGCTGCTGGGTGCTCAGTACTCAGGGTCCTGGGTGCTCAGTGCTCATGGTGATCAGTGCTCAGTACTCAGGGTGCTGGGTGCTCAGTGCTCGGGGTGCTGGGTGCTCAGTACACGGGGTGCTGGGTGCTCTGTACTCAGGGTGCTGGGTGCTCAGTGCTCAGGGTGATCGGTGCTCAGTACTCAGCGTGCTGGGTGCTCAGTGCTCAGAGTGTTGGGTGCTCAGTACTCAGGGTGCTGGGTGCTCAGTGCTCAGTGCTCAGGGTGCTCAGTGCTCAGGGTGCTCAGTCCTCAGGGTGCTGGGTGCTCACGGTGCTGGGTGCTCAGTGCTCGGGGTGCTGGGTGCTCAGTGCTCAGTGCTCAGGGTGCTGGGTGCTCAGTGCTCAGTGCTCAGGGTGCTGGGTGTTCAGTACTCAGGGTGCTTGGTGCTCAGTGCTCAGGGTGCTGGGTGCTCAGTACTCAGGGTGCTGGGTGCTCAGTGCTCGGGGTGCTGGGTGCTCAGTGATCAGGGTGATCTGTGCTCAGTACTCAGGGTGCTGGGTGCTCAGTGCTCAGGGTGCTGGGTGCTCAGTCCTCAGCGTGCTCAGTACTCAGGGTGCTCGGTGCTCAGTGCTCAGTACTCAGGGTGCTCAGTACTCAGGGTGCTGGGTGCTCAGTGCTCGGGGTGCTGGGTGCTCAGTACTCAGGGTGCTGGGTGCTCAGTACTCGGGGTGCTGGGTGCTCAGTACTCAGGGTGCTGGGTGCTCAGTCCTCCGGGTGCTCAGTGCTCAGGGTGCTGCGTGCTCAGTACTCAGGCTGCTGGGTGCTCAGTACTCGGGGTGCTGGGTGCTCAGTGCTCAGGGTGATCGGTGCTCAGTGCTCAGGGTGCTGGGTGCTCAGTCCTCCGGGTGCTCAGTGCTCAGGGTGCTGGGTGCTCAGTACTCAGGGTGCTGGGTGCTCAGTACTCGGGGTGCTGGGTGCTCAGTGCTCAGGGTGCTGGGTGCTCAGTGCTCGGGGTGCTGGGTGCTCAGTGCTCAGGGTGATCGGTGCTCAGTGCTCAGGGTGCTGGGTGCTCAGTCCTCTGGGTGCTCAGTGCTCAGGGTGCTGGGTGCTCAGTACTCAGGGTGCTGGGTGCTCAGTACTCGGGGTGCTGGGTGCTCAGTGCTCAGGGTGCTGGGTGCTCAGTACTCTGGGTGTTGGGTGCTCAGTACTCAGCGTGCTGGGTGCTCCGTGCTCGGGGTGCTGGCTGCTCACTGCTCAGGGTGCTCTGTGCTCAGTGGTCAGGGTGCTGGGTGCTCAGTACTCTGGGTGCTGGGTGCTTAGTGCTCGGGGTGCTCGGTGCTCAGTACTCAAGGTGCTGGGTGCTCAGTGCTCAGGGTGCTGGGTGCTCAGTCCTCGGGGTGCTCCGTGCTCAGGGTGCTGGGTGCTCAGTGCTCAGGGTCCTGGGTGCTCAGTGCTCGGGGTGCTGGGTGCTGAGTGCTCAGGGTGCTGGGTGCTCAGTGCTCGGGGTGCTCGGTGCTCAGTGCTCAGGGTCCCGGGTGCTCAGTACTCAGGGTGATGGGTGCTTAGTACTCAGGGTGCTCAGTGCTCAGTACACAGGGTGCTGGGTGCTCAGTGCTCGGGGTGCTGGGTGCTCAGTACTCAGGGTGCTGGGTGCTCCGTGCTCGGGGTGCTGGCTGCTCAGTGCTCAGGGTGCTATGTGCTCAGTGCTCAGGGTGCTGGGTGCTCAGTACTCAGGGTGCTGGGTGCTTAGTGCTCGGGGTGCTCGGTGCTCAGTACTCAAGGTGCTGGGTGCTCAGTGCTCAGTGTGCTGGGTGCTCAGTCCTCGGGGTGCTCCGTGCTCATGGTGCTGGGTGCTCAGTGCTCAGGGTGCTGGGTGCTCAGTGCTCGGGGTGCTGGGTGCTCAGTGCTCAGTACTCAGGGTGCTGGTTGCTCAGTGCTCGGGGTGCTGGGTGCTCAGTACTCAGCATGCTGGGTGCTCAGTACTCAGTGTGCTGGGTGCTCAGAGCTCAGGGTGCTGGGTGCTCAGTGCTCAGGGTGCTGGGTGCTCAGTGATCGGGGTGCTGGGTGCTCAGTACTCAAGGTGCTCAGTGCTCGGGGAGCTCGGTGCTCAGTACTCAGGGTGCTGGGTGCTCAGTTCTCAGTGCTCGGGGTCCTGGGTGCTCCGTGCTCGGGGTGCTGGGTTCTCAGTGCTCTGGGTGCTTAGTGCTCAGTACTCAGGGTGCTGGGTGCTCAGTATTCATGGTGCTGCGTGCTCATTCTCAGGGTTCTAGGGGCTCAGTACTCAGGGTGCTGGGTGCTCAGTACTCAGGGTGCTCGGTTCTCAGTACTCAGGGTGCTGGGTGCTCATTCTCGGGGTGCTGGGTGCTCAGTGCTCGGGGTGCTGGGTGCTCAGTACTCAGGGTGCTGGGGGCTCAGTACTCAGTTTGCTGGGTGCTCAGTACTCAGGGTGATCTGTTCTCAGTACTCAGGTTGGTGGCTGCTCAGTGCTCGTGGTGCTGGGTGCTCAGTACTCGGGGTGCTCAGTGCTCAGTACTCAGGGTGCTGGGTGCTCAGTACTCAGGGTGCTGGGTGCTCAGTGCTCGAGGTGCTCGGTGCTCAGTACTCGGGGTGCTGGGTGCTCAGTACTCAGGGTGCTGGGTGCTCAGTGCTCAGGGTGCTGGGTGCTCAGTGCTCGGGGTGCTGGGTGCTCAGTGCTGAGGGTGGTGCTGGGTGCTCAGTACTCAGGGTGCTGGGTGCTCAGTGCTCAGGGTGCTGGGTGCTCAGTACTAAGGGTGCTGGGTGCTCAGTACTCAGGGTGCTCGGTGCTCAGTACTCAGGGTGCTGGGTGCTCAGTGCTCAGGGTGCTGGGTACTCAGTACTCAGGGTGCTGGGTGCTCAGTACTCAGGGTGCTGGGTGCTCAGTGCTCAGGGTGCTGGGTGCTCAGTGCTCAGGCTGCTGGGTGCTCAGTACTCAGGGTGCTGGGTGCTCAGTGCTCATGGTGATCGGTGCTCAGTACTCAGGGTGCTGGGTGCTCAGTGCTCGGGGTGCTGGGTGCTCAGTACACGGGGTGCTGGGTGCTCTGTACTCAGGGTGCTGGGTGCTCAGTGCTCGGGGTCCTAGGTGCTCAGTGCTCAGTGTGATCGGTGCTCAGTACTCAGCGTGCTGGGTGCTCAGTGCTCAGAGTGTTGGGTGCTCAGTACTCAGGGTGCTGGATGCTCAGTGCTCAGTGCTCAGGGTGCTCAGTGCTCAGGGTGCTCAGGGCTCAGGGTGCTGGGTGCTCAGGGTGCTGGGTGCTCAGTGCTCGGGGTGCTGGGTGCTCAGTGCTCAGTGCTCAGGGTGCTGGGTGCTCAGTGCTCAGTGCTCAGGGTGCTGGGTGTTCAGTACTCAGGGTGCTTGGTGCTCAGTGCTCAGGGTGCTGGGTGCTCAGTACTCAGGGTGCTGGGTGCTCAGTGCTCGGGGTGCTGGGTGCTCAGTGATCAGGGTGATCTGTGCTCAGTACTCAGGGTGCTGGGTGCTCAGTGCTCAGGGTGCTGGGTGCTCAGTCCTCAGGGTGCTCAGTACTCAGGGTGCTCGGTGCTCAGTGCTCAGTACTCAGGGTGCTCAGTACTCAGGGTGCTGGGTGCTCAGTGCTCGGGGTGCTGGGTGCTCAGTGCTCGGGGTGCTGGGTGCTCAGTACTCAGGGTGCTGGGTGCTCAGTTCTCGGGGTGCTCGGTGATCAGTACTCAGTGCTCAGGGTGCTCAGTGCTCAGGGTGCTGGGTGTTCAGTACTCAGGGTGCTTGGTGCTCAGTACTCAGGGTGCTGGGTGCTCAGTGCTCAGGGTGCTGGGTGCTCAGTACTCGGGGTGCTCGGTGCTCAGTGCTCAGGGTGCTGTGTGCTCAGTACTCAGGGTGCTGGGTGCTCAGTACTCAGGGTGCTGGGTGCTCAGTGCTCAGGGTGCTGGGTGCTCAGTACTCAGGGTGCTGGGTGCTCAGTGCTCAGGGTGCTGTGTGCTCAGTACTCAGGGTGCTGGGTGCTCAGTACTCAGGGTGCTGGGTGCTCAGTGCTCAGGGTGCTGGGTGCTCAGTGCTCAGGGTACTGGGTGCTCAGTGCTCAGGGTGCTGGGTGCTCGGTTCTCGGGGTGCTGGGTGCTTAGTTCTCGCGGTGCCCGGTGCTCAGTACTCGGGGTGCTCAGTGCTCAGTACTCAGGGTGCTGGGTGCTCAGTGCTCAGGGTGCTGGGTGCTCAGTACTCAGGGTGCTGGGTGCTCGGTGCTCAGTACGCTTGGTGCTCAGTACTCAGGGTGCTGGGTGCTCAGTACTCAGGGTGCTCGGTGCTCAGTACTCAGGGTGCTGGGTGCTCAGTGCTCGGGGTGCTGGGTGCTCAGTACTCAGGGTGCTGGGAGCTCAGTGCTCAGGGTGCTGGGTACTCAGTGCTCAGGGTGCTGGGTGCTCAGTATTCAGGGTGCTGGGTGCTCAGTATTCAGGGTGCTCGGTGCTCAGTGCTCGGGGTGCTGGGTGCTCAGTGCTCACGGTGCTGGGTGCTCAGTGCTCGGGGTGCTCGGTGCTCAGTACTCAGGGTGCTGGGTGCTCAGTGCTCGGGGTGCTCGGTGCTCAGTGCTCAAGGTGCTGGGTGCTCAGTACTCAGGGTGCTCATTGCTCAGTGTGCTGGGTGCTCAGTACTCAGGGTGCTGGGTACTCAGTGCTCAGGGTGCTCGGTGCTCAATACGTTGGGTGCTCAGTACTCAGGGTGCTGGGTGCTCAGTGCTCAGGGTGCTGGGGGCTCAGTGCTCAGGGTGCTGGGTGCTCAGTGCTCAGGGTGCTGGGTGCTCGGTGCTCGGCGTGCTGGGTGCTTAGTGCTCGCGGTGCCTGGTGCTCAGTACTCGGGGTGCTCAGTGCTCAGTACTCAGGGTCCTGGGTGCTCAGTGCTCAGAGTGCTGGGTGCTCAGTACTCAGGGTGCTGGGGGCTCGGTGCTCAGTACGCTGGGTGCTCAGTACTCAGGGTGCTGGGTGCTCAGTACTCAGGGTGCTCGGTACTCAATACTCAGGGTGCTGGGTGCTCAGTGCTCGGGGTGCTGGGTGCTCAGTACTCAGGGTGCTGGGTGCTCAGTACTCGGGGTGCTGGGTGCTCAGTGCTCAGGGTGATCGGTGCTCAGTGCTCAGGGTGCTGGGTGCTCAGTCCTCTGGGTGCTCAGTGCTCAGGGTGCTGGGTGCTCAGTACTCAGGGTGCTGGGTGCTCAGTACTCGGGGTGCTGGTTGCTCAGTGCTCAGGGTGCTGGGTGCTCAGTACTCTGGGTGTTGGGTGCTCAGTACTCAGCGTGCTGGGTGCTCCGTGCTCGGGGTGCTGGCTGCTCACTGCTCAGGGTGCTCTGTGCTCAGTGGTCAGGGTGCTGGGTGCTCAGTACTCTGGGTGCTGGGTGCTTAGTGCTCGGGGTGCTCGGTGCTCAGTACTCAAGGTGCTGGGTGCTCAGTGCTCAGGGTGCTGGGTGCTCAGTCCTCGGGGTGCTCCGTGCTCAGGGTGCTGGGTGCTCAGGGCTCAGGGTCCTGGGTGCTCAGTGCTCGGGGTGCTGGGTGCTGAGTGCTCAGGGTGCTGGGTGCTCAGTGCTCGGGGTGCTCGGTGCTCAGTGCTCAGGGTCCCGGGTGCTCAGTACTCAGGGTGCTGGGTGCTTAGTACTCAGGGTGCTCAGTGCTCAGTACACAGGGTGCTGGGTGCTCAGTGCTCGGGGTGCTGGGTGCTCAGTACTCAGGGTGCTGGGTGCTCCGTGCTCGGGGTGCTGGCTGCTCAGTGCTCAGGGTGCTATGTGCTCAGTGCTCAGGGTGCTGGGTGCTCAGTCCTCGGGGTGCTCCGTGCTCAGGGTGCTGGGTGCTCAGTGCTCAGGGTGCTGGGTGCTCAGTGCTCGGGGTGCTGGGTGCTCAGTGCTCAGTACTCAGGGTGCTGGTTGCTCAGTGCTCAGGGTGCTGGGTGCTCAGTACTCAGCATGCTGGGTGCTCAGTACTCAGGGTGCTGGGTGCTCAGAGCTCAGGGTGCTGGGTGCTCAGTGCTCAGGGTGCTGGGTGCTCAGTGATCGGGGTGCTGGGTGCTCAGTACTCAAGGTGCTCAGTGCTCGGGGAGCTCGGTGCTCAGTACTCAGGGTGCTGGGTGCTCAGTTCTCAGTGCTCGGGGTCCTGGGTGCTCCGTGCTCGGGGTGCTGGGTTCTCAGTGCTCTGGGTGCTTAGTGCTCAGTACTCAGGGTGCTGGGTGCTCAGTATTCATGGTGCTGCGTGCTCATTCTCAGGGTTCTAGGGGCTCAGTACTCAGGGTGCTGGGTGCTCAGTACTCAGGGTGGTCGGTTCTCAGTACTCAGGGTGCTGGGTGCTCATTCTCGGGGTGCTGGGTGCTCAGTGCTCGGGGTGCTGGGTGCTCAGTACTCAGGGTGCTGGGGGCTCAGTACTCAGGGTGCTGGGTGCTCAGTACTCAGGGTGATCTGTTCTCAGTACTCAGGTTGGTGGCTGCTCAGTGCTCGTGGTGCTGGGTGCTCAGTACTCGGGGTGCTCAGTGCTCAGTACTCAGGGTGCTGGGTGCTCAGTACTCAGGGTGCTGGGTGCTCAGTGCTCGAGGTGCTCGGTGCTCAGTACTCGGGGTGCTGGGTGCTCAGTACTCAGGGTGCTGGGTGCTCAGTGCTCAGGGTGCTGGGTGCTCAGTGCTCGGGGTGCTGGGTGCTCAGTGCTGAGGGTGGTGCTGGGTGCTCAGTACTCAGGGTGCTGGGTGCTCAGTGCTCAGGGTGCTGGGTGCTCAGTACTAAGGGTGCTGGGTGCTCAGTACTCAGGGTGCTCGGTGCTCAGTACTCAGGGTGCTGGGTGCTCAGTGCTCAGGGTGCTGGGTACTCAGTACTCAGGGTGCTGGGTGCTCAGTACTCAGGGTGCTGGGTGCTCAGTGCTCAGGGTGCTGGGTGCTCAGTGCTCAGGCTGCTGGGTGCTCAGTACTCAGGGTGCTGGGTGCTCAGTGCTCATGGTGATCGGTGCTCAGTACTCAGGGTGCTGGGTGCTCAGTGCTCAGGGTGCTGGGTGCTCAGTACACGGGGTGCTGGGTGCTCTGTACTCAGGGTGCTGGGTGCTCAGTGCTCGGGGTCCTAGGTGCTCAGTGCTCAGGGTGATCGGTGCTCAGTACTCAGCGTGCTGGGTGCTCAGTGCTCAGAGTGTTGGGTGCTCAGTACTCAGGGTGCTGGATGCTCAGTGCTCAGTGCTCAGGGTGCTCAGTGCTCAGGGTGCTCAGTGCTCAGGGTGCTGGGTGCTCAGGGTGCTGGGTGCTCAGTGCTCGGGGTGCTGGGTGCTCAGTGCTCAGTGCTCAGGGTGCTGGGTGCTCAGTGCTCAGTGCTCAGGGTGCTGGGTGTTCAGTACTCAGGGTGCTTGGTGCTCAGTGCTCAGGGTGCTGGGTGCTCAGTACTCAGGGTGCTGGGTGCTCAGTGCTCGGGGTGCTGGGTGCTCAGTGATCAGGGTGATCTGTGCTCAGTACTCAGGGTGCTGGGTGCTCAGTGCTCAGGGTGCTGGGTGCTCAGTCCTCAGGGTGCTCAGTACTCAGGGTGCTCGGTGCTCAGTGCTCAGTACTCAGGGTGCTCAGTACTCAGGGTGCTGGGTGCTCAGTGCTCGGGGTGCTGGGTGCTCAGTGCTCGGGGTGCTGGGTGCTCAGTACTCAGGGTGCTGGGTGCTCAGTTCTCGGGGAGCTCGGTGATCAGTACTCAGTGCTCAGGGTGCTCAGTGCTCAGGGTGCTGGGTGTTCAGTACTCAGGGTGCTTGGTGCTCAGTACTCAGGGTGCTGGGTGCTCAGTGCTCAGGGTGATGGGTGCTCAGTACTCGGGGTGCTCGGTGCTCAGTGCTCAGGGTGCTGTGTGCTCAGTACTCAGGGTGCTGGGTGCTCAGTACTCAGGGTGCTGGGTGCTCAGTGCTCAGGGTGCTGGGTGCTCAGTACTCAGGGTGCTGGGTGCTCAGTGCTCAGGGTGCTGTGTGCTCAGTACTCAGGGTGCTGGGTGCTCAGTACTCAGGGTGCTGGGTGCTCAGTGCTCAGGGTGCTGGGTGCTCAGTGCTCAGGGTACTGGGTGCTCAGTGCTCAGGGTGCTGGGTGCTCGGTTCTCGGGGTGCTGGGTGCTTAGTTCTCGCGGTGCCCGGTGCTCAGTACTCGGGGTGCTCAGTGCTCAGTACTCAGGGTGCTGGGTGCTCAGTGCTCAGGGTGCTGGGTGCTCAGTACTCAGGGTGCTGGGTGCTCGGTGCTCAGTACGCTTAGTGCTCAGTACTCAGGGTGCTGGGTGCTCAGTACTCAGGGTGCTCGGTGCTCAGTACTCAGGGTGCTGGGTGCTCAGTGCTCGGGGTGCTGGGTGCTCAGTACTCAGGGTGCTGGGAGCTCAGTGCTCACGGTGCTGGGTACTCAGTGCTCAGGGTGCTGGGTGCTCAGTATTCAGGGTGCTGGGTGCTCAGTATTCAGGGTTCTCGGTGCTCAGTGCTCGGGGTGCTGGGTGCTCAGTGCTCACGGTGCTGGGTGCTCAGTGCTCGGGGTGCTCGGTGCTCAGTACTCAGGGTGCTGGGTGCTCAGTGCTCGGGGTGCTCGGTGCTCAGTGCTCAAGGTGCTGGGTGCTCAGTACTCAGGGTGCTCATTGCTCAGTTTGCTGGGTGCTCAGTACTCAGGGTGCTGGGTACTCAGTGCTCAGGGTGCTCGGTGCTCAATACGTTGGGTGCTCAGTACTCAGGGTGCTGGGTGCTCAGTGCTCAGGGTGCTGGGGGCTCAGTGCTCAGGGTGCTGGGTGCTCAGTGCTCAGGGTGCTGGGTGCTCGGTGCTCGGCGTGCTGGGTGCTTAATGCTCGCGGTGCCTGGTGCTCAGTACTCGGGGTGCTCAGTGCTCAGTACTCAGGGTCCTGGGTGCTCAGTGCTCAGAGTGCTGGGTGCTCAGTACTCAGGGTGCTGGGGGCTCGGTGCTCAGTACGCTGGGTGCTCAGTACTCAGGGTGCTGGGTGCTCAGTACTCAGGGTGCTCGGTACTCAATACTCAGGGTGCTGGGTGCTCAGTGCTCGGGGTGCTGGGTGCTCAGTACTCAGGGTGCTGGGTGCTCAGTGCTCGGGGTGGTCGGTGCTCAGTACGCTGGGTGCTCAGTACTCAGGGTGCTGGGTGCTCAGTACTCAGGGTGCTGGGTGCTTAGTACTCAGGGTGCTGGGTGCTCAGTGCTCGGGGTGCTGGGTGCTCAGTGCTCAGTGCTCAGTACTCAGGGTGCTGGGTGCACAGTGCTCAGGGTGCTGGGTGCTCAGTGCTCAGGGTGCTGGGTGCTCAGTGCTCAGGGTGCTGGGTACTCAGTGCTCAGGGTGCTGGGTGCTCAGTACTCAGGTTGCTTGGTGCTCAGTACTCAGGGTGCTGCGTGCTCAGTGCTCGGGGTGCTGGGTGCTCAGTGCTCGGGGTGCTGGGTGCTCAGTGCTCGGGGTGCTCGGTGCTCAGTACTCAGGGTGCTGGGTGCTCAGTGCTCGAGGTGCTCAGTACTCAGGGTGCTGTGTGTTCAGTGCTCAGGGTGCTGGGTGCTCAGTACTCAGTGTGCTCGGTGCTTAGTACTCAGGGGGCTGGGTGCTCAGTGCTCGGGGTGATGGGTGCTCAGTGATCAGTACTCAAGGTGCTGGGTGCTCAGTGCTCGGGGTGCTGTGTGCTCAGTGCTCAGTACTCAGGGTGCTGGGTGCTCAGTGCTCAGGGTGCTGGGTGCTCAGTGCTCGGGGTGCTGGGTGCTCAGTACTCAGGGTGCTGGGTGCTCAGTTCTCGGGGTGCTCGGTGATCAGTACTCAGTGCTCAGGGTGCTCAGTGCTCAGGGTGCTGGGTGTTCAGTACTCAGGGTGCTTGGTGCTCAGTACTCAGGGTGCTGGGTGCTCAGTGCTCAGGGTGCTGGGTGCTCAGTACTCGGGGTGCTGGGTGCTCAGTACTCAGGGTGCTGGGTGCTCAGTGCTCAGGGTGCTGGGTGCTCAGTGCTCGGTGTGCTGGGTGCTCAGTGCTCAGTACTCAGGGTGCTGGGTGCTCAGTGCTCGGGGTCCTGGGTGCTCAGTGCTCAGTACTCAGGGTGCTGGGTGCTCAGTGCTCAGGGTGCTGTGTGCTCAGTGCTCAGGGTGCTGGGTACTCAGTGCTCAGGGTGCTGGGTGTTCAGTACTCAGGGTGCTGGGTGCTCAGTACTCAGGGTGCTGGGTGCTCAGTGCTCGGGGTGCTGGGTGCTCAGTGCTCACGGTGCTGGGTGCTCAGTGCTCGGGGTGCTCGGTGCTCAGTACTCAGGGTGCTCAGTACTCAGGGTGCTGGGTGCTTAGTGCTCGGGGTGCTGGGTGCTCAGTGCTCAGGGTGAACGGTGCTCAGTACTCCGGATGCTGGGTGCTCAGTACTCAGGGTGCTGGGTGCTCAGTACTCAGGGTGCTGGGTGCTCAGTCCTCAGGGTGCTGGGTGCTCAGGGTGCTGGGTGCTCAGTGCTCGGGGTGCTCGGTGCTCAGTATTCAGGGTGCTGAGTGCTCAGTACTCAGGGTGCTGGGTGCTCAGTACTCAGGGTCCTGGGTGCTCAGTGCTCGGGGTGCTGGGTGCTCAGTGCTCAGGGTGCTGGGTGCTCAGTGCTCGGGGTGCTGGGTGCTCAGAACTCAGGGTGCTGGGTGCTCAGTACTCAGGGTGCTGGGTGCTCAGTGCTCAGTGTGCTGGGTGCTCAGTACTCAGGGTGCTCATTGCTCAGGGTGCTGGGTGCTCATTACTCAGGGTGCTGGGTGCTCAGTGCTCAGGGTGCTCGGTGCTCAATACTTTGGGTGCTCAGTACTCAGGGTGCTGGGTGCTCAGTGCTCAGGGTGCTGGGTGCTCAGTGCTCAGGGTGCTGGGTGCTCAGTGCTCAGAGTGCTGGGTGCTCAGTGCTCGGGGTGCTGGGTGCTCAGTGCTCACGGTGCTGGGTGCTCAGTGCTCGGGGTGCTCGGTGCTCAGTACTCAGGGTGCTCAGTACTCAGGGTGCTGGGTGATTAGTGCTCGGGGTGCTGGGTGCTCAGTGCTCAGGGTGAACGGTGCTCAGTACTCCGGATGCTGGGTGCTCAGTACTCAGGGTGCTGGGTGCTCAGTACTCAGGGTGCTGGTTGCTCAGTCCTCAGGGTGCTGGGTGCTCAGGGTGCTGGGTGCTCAGTGCTCGGGGTGCTCGGTGCTCAGTATTCAGGGTGCTGAGTGCTCAGTACTCAGGGTGCTGGGTGCTCAGTACTCAGGGTCCTGGGTGCTCAGTGCTCGGGGTGCTGGGTGCTCAGTGCTCAGGGTGCTGGGTGCTCAGTGCTCGGGGTGCTGGGTGCTCAGAACTCAGGGTGCTGGGTGCTCAGTACTCAGGGTGCTGGGTGCTCAGTGCTCAGGGTGCTGGGTGCTCAGTACTCAGGGTGCTGGGTGCTCAGTACTCAGGGTGCTCGGTGCTAAGTACTCAGGGTGCTGGGTGCTCAGTGCTCAGGGTGCTGGGTGCTCAGTGCTCGGGGTGCTGGGTGCTCAGTACTCAGGGTGCTGGGTGCTCAGTTCTCGGGGTGCTCGGTGATCAGTACTCAGTGCTCAGGGTGCTCAGTGCTCAGGGTTCTGGGTGTTCAGTACTCAGGGTGCTTGGTGCTCAGTACTCAGGGTGCTGGGTGCTCAGTGCTCAGGGTGCTGGGTGCTCAGTACTCGGGGTGCTCGGTGCTCAGTGCTCAGGGTGCTGTGTGCTCAGTACTCAGGGTGCTGGGTGCTCAGTACTCAGGGTGCTGGGTGCTCAGTGCTCAGGGTGCTGGGTGCTCAGTACTCAGGGTGCTGGGTGCTCAGTGCTCAGGGTGCTGTGTGCTCAGTACTCAGGGTGCTGGGTGCTCAGTACTCAGGGTGCTGGGTGCTCAGTGCTCAGGGTGCTGGGTGCTCAGTGCTCAGGGTACTGGGTGCTCAGTGCTCGGGGTGCTCGGTGCTCAGTACTCAGGGTGCTGGGTGCTCAGTGCTCGGGGTGCTCGGTGCTCAGTGCTCAAGGTGCTGGGTGCTCGGTGCTCAGGGTGCTGGGTGCTCGGTGCTCGGCGTGCTGGGTGCTTAGTGCTCGCGGTGCCTGGTGCTCAGTACTCGGGGTGCTCAGTGCTCAGTACTCAGGGTCCTGGGTGCTCAGTGCTCAGAGTGCTGGGTGCTCAGTACTCAGGGTGCTGGGGGCTCGGTGCTCAGTACGCTGGGTGCTCAGTACTCAGGGTGCTGGGTGCTCAGTACTCAGGGTGCTCGGTACTCAGTACTCAGGGTGCTGGGTGCTCAGTGCTCGGGGTGGTGGGTGCTCAGTACTCAGGGTGCTGGGTGCTCAGTGCTCGGGGTGGTCGGTGCTCAGGGTGCTGGGTGCTCAGTACTCAGGGTGCTGGGTGCTCAGTACTCAGTGTGCTGGGTGCTTAGTACTCAGGGTGCTGGGTGCTCAGTGCTCGGGGTGCTGGGTGCTCAGTGCTCAGTGCTCAGTACTCAGGGTGCTGGGTGCACAGTGCTCAGGGTGCTGGGTGCTCAGTGCTCAGGGTGCTGGGTGCTCAGTGCTCAGGGTGCTGGGTACTCAGTGCTCGGGGTGCTGGGTGCTCAGTGCTCGGGGTGCTGGGTGCTCAGTGCTCGGGGTGCTCTGTGCTCAGTACTCAGGGTGCTGGGTGCTCAGTGCTCGAGGTGCTCAGTACTCAGGGTGCTGTGTGTTCAGTGCTCAGGGTGCTGGGTGCTCAGTACTCAGTGTGCTCGGTGCTTAGTACTCAGGGGGCTGGGTGCTCAGTGCTCGGGGTGATGGGTGCTCAGTGATCAGTACTCAAGGTGCTGGGTGCTCAGTGCTCGGGGTGCTGGGTGCTCAGTGCTCAGTACTCAGGGTGCTGGGTGCTCAGTGCTCAGGGTGCTGGGTGCTCAGTGCTCGGGGTGCTGGGTGCTCAGTACTCAGGGTGCTGGGTGCTCAGTTCTCGGGGTGCTCGGTGATCAGTACTCAGTGCTCAGGGTGCTCAGTGCTCAGGGTGCTGGGTGTTCAGTACTCAGAGTGCTTGGTGCTCAGTACTCAGGGTGCTGGGTGCTCAGTGCTCAGGGTGCTGGGTGCTCAGTACTCGGGGTGCTGGGTGCTCAGTACTCAGGGTGCTGGGTGCTCAGTGCTCAGGGTGCTGGGTGCTCAGTGCTCAGTGTGCTGGGTGCTCAGTGCTCAGTACTCAGGGTGCTGGGTGCTCAGTGCTCGGGGTCCTGGGTGCTCAGTGCTCAGTACTCAGGGTGCTGGGTGCTCAGTGCTCAGGGTGCTGTGTGCTCAGTGCTCAGGGTGCTGGGTACTCAGTGCTCAGGGTGCTGGGTGTTCAGTACTCAGGGTGCTGGGTGCTCAGTACTCAGGGTGCTGGGTGCTCAGTGCTCGGGGTGCTGGGTGCTCAGTGCTCACGGTGCTGGGTGCTCAGTGCTCGGGGTGCTCGGTGCTCAGTACTCAGGGTGCTCAGTACTCAGGGTGCTGGGTGCTTAGTGCTCGGCGTGCTGGGTGCTCAGTGCTCAGGGTGAACGGTGCTCAGTACTCCGGATGCTGGGTGCTCAGTACTCAGGGTGCTGGGTGCTCAGTACTCAGGGTGCTGAGTGCTCAGTCCTCAGGGTGCTGGGTGCTCAGGGTGCTGGGTGCTCAGTGCTCGGGGTGCTCGGTGCTCAGTATTCAGGGTGCTGAGTGCTCAGTACTCAGGGTGCTGGGTGCTCAGTACTCAGGGTCCTGGGTGCTCAGTGCTCGGGGTGCTGGTTGCTCAGTGCTCAGGGTGCTGGGTGCTCAGTGCTCGGGGTGCTGGGTGCTCAGAACTCAGGGTGCTGGGTGCTCAGTACTCAGGGTGCTGGGTGCTCAGTGCTCAGTGTGCTGGGTACTCAGTACTCAGGGTGCTCATTGCTCAGGGTGCTGGGTGCACAGTACTCAGGGTGCTGGGTGCTCAGTGCTCAGGGTGCTCGGTGCTCAATACATTGGGTGCTCAGTACTCAGGATGCTGGGTGCTCAGTGCTCAGGGTGCTGGGTGCTCAGTGCTCAGGGTGCTGGGTGCTCAGTGCTCAGAGTGCTGGGTGCTCAGTGCTCGGGGTGCTGGGTGCTCAGTGCTCACGGTGCTGGGTGCTCAGTGCTCAGGGTGCTGGGTGCTCAGTGCTCAGGGTGCTGGGTGCTCAGAACTCAGGGTGCTGGGTGCTCAGTACTCAGGGTGCTGGGTGCTCAGTGCTCAGGGTGCTGGGTGCTCAGTACTCAGGGTGCTGGGTGCTCGGTGCTCAGTACGCTGGGTGCTCAGTACTCAGGGTGCTGGGTGCTCAGTACTCAGGGTGCTCGGTGCTCAGTACTCAGGGTGCTGGGTGCTCAGTGCTCGGGGTGCTGGGTGCTCAGTACTCAGGGTGCTGGGTGCTCAGTGCTCGGGGTGCTGGGTGCTCAGTGCTCAGTGCTCAGTACTCAGGGTGCTGGGTGCTCAGTGCTCGGGGTGCTGGGTGCTCAGTGCTCAGTACTCAGGGTGCTTGGTGCTCAGTACTCAGGGTGCTGGGTGCTTAGTACTCAGGGTGCTGGGTGCTCAGTGCTCGGGGTGCTGGGTGCTCAGTGCTCAGTGCTCAGTACTCAGGGTGCTGGGTGCACAGTGCTCAGGGTGCTGGGTGCTCAGTGCTCAGGGTGCTGGGTGCTCAGTGCTCAGGGTGCTGGGTACTCAGTGCTCAGGGTGCTGGGTGCTCAGTACTCAGGGTGCTGGGTGCACAGTGCTCAGGGTGCTGGGTGCTCAGTGCTCAGGGTGCTGGGTGCTCAGTGCTCAGGGTGCTGGGTACTCAGTGCTCAGGGTGCTGGGTGCTCAGTGCTCGGGGTGCTGGGTGCTCAGTGCTCGGGGTGCTCGGTGCTCAGTACTCAGGGTGCTGGGTGCTCAGTGCTCGAGGTGCTCAGTACTCAGGGTGCTGTGTGTTCAGTGCTCAGTGTGCTGGGTGCTCAGTACTCAGGGTGCTGGGTGCTCAGTGCTCAGGGTGCTGGGTGCTCAGTGCTCAGGGTACTGGGTGCTCAGTGCTCGGGGTGCTCGGTGCTCAGTACTCAGGGTGCTGGGTGCTCAGTGCTCGGGGTGCTCGGTGCTCAGTGCTCAAGGTGCTGGGTGCTCGGTGCTCAGGGTGCTGGGTGCTCGGTGCTCGGCGTGCTGGGTGCTTAGTGCTCGCGGTGCCTGGTGCTCAGTACTCGGGGTGCTCAGTGCTCAGTACTCAGGGTCCTGGGTGCTCAGTGCTCAGAGTGCTGGGTGCTCAGTACTCAGGGTGCTGGGGGCTCGGTGCTCAGTACGCTGGGTGCTCAGTACTCAGGGTGCTGGGTGCTCAGTACTCAGGGTGCTCGGTACTCAGTACTCAGGGTGCTGGGTGCTCAGTGCTCGGGGTGGTGGGTGCTCAGTACTCAGGGTGCTGGGTGCTCAGTGCTCGGGGTGGTCGGTGCTCAGGGTGCTGGGTGCTCAGTACTCAGGGTGCTGGGTGCTCAGTACTCAGTGTGCTGGGTGCTTAGTACTCAGGGTGCTGGGTGCTCAGTGCTCGGGGTGCTGGGTGCTCAGTGCTCAGTGCTCAGTACTCAGGGTGCTGGGTGCACAGTGCTCAGGGTGCTGGGTGCTCAGTGCTCAGGGTGCTGGGTGCTCAGTGCTCAGGGTGCTGGGTACTCAGTGCTCGGGGTGCTGGGTGCTCAGTGCTCGGGGTGCTGGGTGCTCAGTGCTCGGGGTGCTCGGTGCTCAGTACTCAGGGTGCTGGGTGCTCAGTGCTCGAGGTGCTCAGTACTCAGGGTGCTGTGTGTTCAGTGCTCAGGGTGCTGGGTGCTCAGTACTCAGTGTGCTCGGTGCTTAGTACTCAGGGGGCTGGGTGCTCAGTGCTCGGGGTGATGGGTGCTCAGTGATCAGTACTCAAGGTGCTGGGTGCTCAGTGCTCGGGGTGCTGGGTGCTCAGTGCTCAGTACTCAGGGTGCTGGGTGCTCAGTGCTCAGGGTGCTGGGTGCTCAGTGCTCGGGGTGCTGGGTGCTCAGTACTCAGGGTGCTGGGTGCTCAGTTCTCGGGGTGCTCGGTGATCAGTACTCAGTGCTCAGGGTGCTCAGTGCTCAGGGTGCTGGGTGTTCAGTACTCAGAGTGCTTGGTGCTCAGTACTCAGGGTGCTGGGTGCTCAGTGCTCAGGGTGCTGGGTGCTCAGTACTCGGGGTGCTGGGTGCTCAGTACTCAGGGTGCTGGGTGCTCAGTGCTCAGGGTGCTGGGTGCTCAGTGCTCGGTGTGCTGGGTGCTCAGTGCTCATTACTCAGGGTGCTGGGTGCTCAGTGCTCGGGGTCCTGGGTGCTCAGTGCTCAGTACTCAGGGTGCTGGGTGCTCAGTGCTCAGGGTGCTGTGTGCTCAGTGCTCAGGGTGCTGGGTACTCAGTGCTCAGGGTGCTGGGTGTTCAGTACTCAGGGTGCTGGGTGCTCAGTACTCAGGGTGCTGGGTGCTCAGTGCTCGGGGTGCTGGGTGCTCAGTGCTCACGGTGCTGGGTGCTCAGTGCTCGGGGTGCTCGGTGCTCAGTACTCAGGGTGCTCAGTACTCAGGGTGCTGGGTGCTTAGTGCTCGGGGTGCTGGGTGCTCAGTGCTCAGGGTGAACGGTGCTCAGTTCTCCGGATGCTGGGTGCTCAGTACTCAGGGTGCTGGGTGCTCAGTACTCAGGGTGCTGAGTGCTCAGTCCTCAGGGTGCTGGGTGCTCAGGGTGCTGGGTGCTCAGTGCTCGGGGTGCTCTGTGCTCAGTATTCAGGGTGCTGAGTGCTCAGTACTCAGGGTGCTGGGTGCTCAGTACTCAGGGTCCTGGGTGCTCAGTGCTCGGGGTGCTGGTTGCTCAGTGCTCAGGGTGCTGGGTGCTCAGTGCTCGGGGTGCTGGGTGCTCAGAACTCAGGGTGCTGGGTGCTCAGTACTCAGGGTGCTGGGTGCTCAGTGCTCAGTGTGCTGGGTACTCAGTACTCAGGGTGCTCATTGCTCAGGGTGCTGGGTGCACAGTACTCAGGGTGCTGGGTGCTCAGTGCTCAGGGTGCTCGGTGCTCAATACTTTGGGTGCTCAGTACTCAGGATGCTGGGTGCTCAGTGCTCAGGGTGCTGGGTGCTCAGTGCTCAGGGTGCTGGGTGCTCAGTGCTCAGAGTGCTGGGTGCTCAGTGCTCGGGGTGCTGGGTGCTCAGTGCTCACGGTGCTGGGTGCTCAGTGCTCAGGGTGCTGGGTGCTCAGTGCTCGGGGTGCTGGGTGCTCAGAACTCAGGGTGCTGGGTGCTCAGTGCTCAGGGTGCTGGGTGCTCAGTGCTCGGTGTGCTGGGTGCTCAGTACTCAGGGTGCTGGGTGCTCAGTGCTCGGGGTGCTGGGTGCTCAGTGCTCACGGTGCTGGGTGCTCAGTGCTCGGGGTGCTCGGTGCTCAGTACTCAGGGTGCTCAGTACTCAGGGTGCTGGGTGCTTAGTGCTCGGGGTGCTGGGTGCTCAGTGCTCAGGGTGAACGGTGCTCAGTACTCCGGATGCTGGGTGCTCAGTACTCAGGGTGCTGGGTGCTCAGTACTCAGGGTGCTGAGTGCTCAGTCCTCAGGGTGCTGGGTGCTCAGGGTGCTGGGTGCTCAGTGCTCGGGGTGCTCGGTGCTCAGTATTCAGGGTGCTGAGTGCTCAGTACTCAGGGTGCTGGGTGCTCAGTACTCAGGGTCCTGGGTGCTCAGTGCTCGGGGTGCTGGTTGCTCAGTGCTCAGGGTGCTGGGTGCTCAGTGCTCGGGGTGCTGGGTGCTCAGAACTCAGGGTGCTGGGTGCTCAGTACTCAGGGTGCTGGGTGCTCAGTGCTCAGTGTGCTGGGTACTCAGTACTCAGGGTGCTCATTGCTCAGGGTGCTGGGTGCACAGTACTCAGGGTGCTGGGTGCTCAGTGCTCAGGGTGCTCGGTGCTCAATACTTTGGGTGCTCAGTACTCAGGATGCTGGGTGCTCAGTGCTCAGGGTGCTGGGTGCTCAGTGCTCAGGGTGCTGGGTGCTCAGTGCTCAGAGTGCTGGGTGCTCAGTGCTCGGGGTGCTGGGTGCTCAGTGCTCACGGTGCTGGGTGCTCAGTGCTCAGGGTGCTGGGTGCTCAGTGCTCGGGGTGCTGGGTGCTCAGAACTCAGGGTGCTGGGTGCTCAGTACTCAGGGTGCTGGGTGCTCAGTGCTCAGGGTGCTGGGTGCTCAGTACTCAGGGTGCTGGGTGCTCGGTGCTCAGTACGCTGGGTGCTCAGTACTCAGGGTGCTGGGTGCTCAGTACTCAGGGTGCTCGGTGCTCAGTACTCAGGGTGCTGGGTGCTCAGTGCTCGGGGTGCTGGGTGCTCAGTACTCAGGGTGCTGGGTGCTCAGTGCTCGGGGTGCTGGGTGCTCAGTGCTCAGTGCTCAGTACTCAGGGTGCTGGGTGCTCAGTGCTCGGGGTGCTGGGTGCTCAGTGCTCAGTACTCAGGGTGCTTGGTGCTCAGTACTCAGGGTGCTGGGTGCTTAGTACTCAGGGTGCTGGGTGCTCAGTGCTCGGGGTGCTGGGTGCTCAGTGCTCAGTGCTCAGTACTCAGGGTGCTGGGTGCACAGTGCTCAGGGTGCTGGGTGCTCAGTGCTCAGGGTGCTGGGTGCTCAGTGCTCAGGGTGCTGGGTACTCAGTGCTCAGGGTGCTGGGTGCTCAGTACTCAGGGTGCTGGGTGCACAGTGCTCAGGGTGCTGGGTGCTCAGTGCTCAGGGTGCTGGGTGCTCAGTGCTCAGGGTGCTGGGTACTCAGTGCTCAGGGTGCTGGGTGCTCAGTGCTCGGGGTGCTGGGTGCTCAGTGCTCGGGGTGCTCGGTGCTCAGTACTCAGGGTGCTGGGTGCTCAGTGCTCGAGGTGCTCAGTACTCAGGGTGCTGTGTGTTCAGTGCTCAGTGTGCTGGGTGCTCAGTACTCAGGGTGCTGGGTGCTCAGTGCTCAGGGTGCTGGGTGCTCAGTGCTCAGGGTACTGGGTGCTCAGTGCTCGGGGTGCTCGGTGCTCAGTACTCAGGGTGCTGGGTGCTCAGTGCTCGGGGTGCTCGGTGCTCAGTGCTCAAGGTGCTGGGTGCTCGGTGCTCAGGGTGCTGGGTGCTCGGTGCTCGGCGTGCTGGGTGCTTAGTGCTCGCGGTGCCTGGTGCTCAGTACTCGGGGTGCTCAGTGCTCAGTACTCAGGGTCCTGGGTGCTCAGTGCTCAGAGTGCTGGGTGCTCAGTACTCAGGGTGCTGGGGGCTCGGTGCTCAGTACGCTGGGTGCTCAGTACTCAGGGTGCTGGGTGCTCAGTACTCAGGGTGCTCGGTACTCAGTACTCAGGGTGCTGGGTGCTCAGTGCTCGGGGTGGTGGGTGCTCAGTACTCAGGGTGCTGGGTGCTCAGTGCTCGGGGTGGTCGGTGCTCAGGGTGCTGGGTGCTCAGTACTCAGGGTGCTGGGTGCTCAGTACTCAGTGTGCTGGGTGCTTAGTACTCAGGGTGCTGGGTGCTCAGTGCTCGGGGTGCTGGGTGCTCAGTGCTCAGTGCTCAGTACTCAGGGTGCTGGGTGCACAGTGCTCAGGGTGCTGGGTGCTCAGTGCTCAGGGTGCTGGGTGCTCAGTGCTCAGGGTGCTGGGTACTCAGTGCTCGGGGTGCTGGGTGCTCAGTGCTCGGGGTGCTGGGTGCTCAGTGCTCGGGGTGCTCGGTGCTCAGTACTCAGGGTGCTGGGTGCTCAGTGCTCGAGGTGCTCAGTACTCAGGGTGCTGTGTGTTCAGTGCTCAGGGTGCTGGGTGCTCAGTACTCAGTGTGCTCGGTGCTTAGTACTCAGGGGGCTGGGTGCTCAGTGCTCGGGGTGATGGGTGCTCAGTGATCAGTACTCAAGGTGCTGGGTGCTCAGTGCTCGGGGTGCTGGGTGCTCAGTGCTCAGTACTCAGGGTGCTGGGTGCTCAGTGCTCAGGGTGCTGGGTGCTCAGTGCTCGGGGTGCTGGGTGCTCAGTACTCAGGGTGCTGGGTGCTCAGTTCTCGGGGTGCTCGGTGATCAGTACTCAGTGCTCAGGGTGCTCAGTGCTCAGGGTGCTGGGTGTTCAGTACTCAGAGTGCTTGGTGCTCAGTACTCAGGGTGCTGGGTGCTCAGTGCTCAGGGTGCTGGGTGCTCAGTACTCGGGGTGCTGGGTGCTCAGTACTCAGGGTGCTGGGTGCTCAGTGCTCAGGGTGCTGGGTGCTCAGTGCTCGGTGTGCTGGGTGCTCAGTGCTCAGTACTCAGGGTGCTGGGTGCTCAGTGCTCGGGGTCCTGGGTGCTCAGTGCTCAGTACTCAGGGTGCTGGGTGCTCAGTGCTCAGGGTGCTGTGTGCTCAGTGCTCAGGGTGCTGGGTACTCAGTGCTCAGGGTGCTGGGTGTTCAGTACTCAGGGTGCTGGGTGCTCAGTACTCAGGGTGCTGGGTGCTCAGTGCGCGGGGTGCTGGGTGCTCAGTGCTCACGGTGCTGGGTGCTCAGTGCTCGGGGTGCTCGGTGCTCAGTACTCAGGGTGCTCAGTACTCAGGGTGCTGGGTGCTTAGTGCTCGGGGTGCTGGGTGCTCAGTGCTCAGGGTGAACGGTGCTCAGTACTCCGGATGCTGGGTGCTCAGTACTCAGGGTGCTGGGTGCTCAGTACTCAGGGTGCTGAGTGCTCAGTCCTCAGGGTGCTGGGTGCTCAGGGTGCTGGGTGCTCAGTGCTCGGGGTGCTCGGTGCTCAGTATTCAGGGTGCTGAGTGCTCAGTACTCAGGGTGCTGGGTGCTCAGTACTCAGGGTCCTGGGTGCTCAGTGCTCGGGGTGCTGGTTGCTCAGTGCTCAGGGTGCTGGGTGCTCAGTGCTCGGGGTGCTGGGTGCTCAGAACTCAGGGTGCTGGGTGCTCAGTACTCAGGGTGCTGGGTGCTCAGTGCTCAGTGTGCTGGGTACTCAGTACTCAGGGTGCTCATTGCTCAGGGTGCTGGGTGCACAGTACTCAGGGTGCTGGGTGCTCAGTGCTCAGGGTGCTCGGTGCTCAATACTTTGGGTGCTCAGTACTCAGGATGCTGGGTGCTCAGTGCTCAGGGTGCTGGGTGCTCAGTGCTCAGGATGCTGGGTGCTCAGTGCTCAGAGTGCTGGGTGCTCAGTGCTCGGGGTGCTGGGTGCTCAGTGCTCACGGTGCTGGGTGCTCAGTGCTCAGGGTGCTGGGTGCTCAGTGCTCGGGGTGCTGGGTGCTCAGAACTCAGGGTGATGGGTGCTCAGTACTCAGGGTGCTGGGTGCTCAGTGCTCAGGGTGCTGGGTGCTCAGTACTCAGGGTGCTGGGTGCTCGGTGCTCAGTACGCTGGGTGCTCAGTACTCAGGGTGCTGGGTGCTCAGTACTCAGGGTGCTCGGTGCTCAGTACTCAGGGTGCTGGGTGCTCAGTGCTCGGGGTGCTGGGTGCTCAGTACTCAGGGTGCTGGGTGCTCAGTGCTCGGGGTGCTGGGTGCTCAGTGCTCAGTGCTCAGTACTCAGGGTGCTGGGTGCTCAGTGCTCGGGGTGCTGGGTGCTCAGTGCTCAGTACTCAGGGTGCTTGGTGCTCAGTACTCAGGGTGCTGGGTGCTTAGTACTCAGGGTGCTGGGTGCTCAGTGCTCGGGGTGCTGGGTGCTCAGTGCTCAGTGCTCAGTACTCAGGGTGCTGGGTGCACAGTGCTCAGGGTGCTGGGTGCTCAGTGCTCAGGGTGCTGGGTGCTCAGTGCTCAGGGTGCTGGGTACTCAGTGCTCAGGGTGCTGGGTGCTCAGTACTCAGGGTGCTGGGTGCACAGTGCTCAGGGTGCTGGGTGCTCAGTGCTCAGGGTGCTGGGTGCTCAGTGCTCAGGGTGCTGGGTACTCAGTGCTCAGGGTGCTGGGTGCTCAGTGCTCGGGGTGCTGGGTGCTCAGTGCTCGGGGTGCTCGGTGCTCAGTACTCAGGGTGCTGGGTGCTCAGTGCTCGAGGTGCTCAGTACTCAGGGTGCTGTGTGTTCAGTGCTCAGTGTGCTGGGTGCTCAGTACTCAGGGTGCTCGGTGCTTAGTACTCAGGGGGCTGGGTGCTCAGTGCTCGGGGTGATGGGTGCTCAGTGATCAGTACTCAAGGTGCTGGGTGCTCAGTGCTCGGGGTGCTGGGTGCTCAGTGCTCAGTACTCAGGGTGCTGGGTGCTCAGTGCTCAGGGTGCTGGGTGCTCAGTGCTCGGGGTGCTGGGTGCTCAGTACTCAGGGTGCTGGGTGCTCAGTTCTCGGGGTGCTCGGTGATCAGTACTCAGTGCTCAGGGTGCTCAGTGCTCAGGGTGCTGGGTGTTCAGTACTCAGGGTGCTTGGTGCTCAGTACTCAGGGTGCTGGGTGCTCAGTGCTCAGGGTGCTGGGTGCTCAGTACTCGGGGTGCTCGGTGCTCAGTGCTCAGGGTGCTGTGTGCTCAGTACTCAGGGTGCTGGGTGCTCAGTACTCAGGGTGCTGGGTGCTCAGTGCTCAGGGTGCTGGGTGCTCAGTGCTCGGTGTGCTGGGTGCTCAGTGCTCAGTACTCAGGGTGCTGGGTGCTCATTGCTCGGGGTCCTGGGTGCTCAGTGCTCAGTACTCAGGGTGCTGGGTGCTCAGTGCTCAGGGTGCTGTGTGCTCAGTGCTCAGGGTGCTGGGTACTCAGTGCTCAGGGTGCTGGGTGTTCAGTACTCAGGGTGCTGGGTGCTCAGTACTCAGGGTGCTGGGTGCTCAGTGCTCGGGGTGCTCAGTGCTCAGTACTCAGGGTGCTGGGTGCTCAGTGCTCAGGGTGCTGGGTGCTCAGTACTCAGGGTGCTGGGTGCTCGGTGCTCAGTACGCTGGGTGCTCAGTACTCAGGGTGCTGGGTGCTCAGTACTCAGGGTGCTCGGTGCTCAGTACTCAGGGTGCTGGGTGCTCAGTGCTCGGGGTGCTGGGTGCTCAGTACTCAGGGTGCTCATTGCTCAGTGTGCTGGGTGCTCAGTACTCAGGGTGCTGGGTACTCAGTGCTCAGGGTGCTCAGTGCTCAATACGTTGGGTGCTCAGTAATCAGGGTGCTGGGTGCTCAGTGCTCAGGGTGCTGGGGGCTCAGTGCTCAGGGTGCTGGGTGCTCAGTGCTCAGGGTGCTGGGTGCTCGGTGCTCGGCGTGCTGGGTGCTTAGTGCTCGCGGTGCCTGGTGCTCAGTACTCGGGGTGCTCAGTGCTCAGTACTCAGGGTCCTGGGTGCTCAGTGCTCAGAGTGCTGGGTGCTCAGTACTCAGGGTGCTGGGGGCTCGGTGCTCAGTACGCTGGGTGCTCAGTACTCAGGGTGCTGGGTGCTCAGTACTCAGGGTGCTCGGTACTCAGTACTCAGGGTGCTGGGTGCTCAGTGCTCGGGGTGCTGGGTGCTCAGTACTCAGGGTGCTGGGTGCTCAGTGCTCGGGGTGGTCGGTGCTCAGTACGCTGGGTGCTCAGTACTCAGGGTGCTGGGTGCTCAGTACTCAGGGTGCTGGGTGCTTAGTACTCAGGGTGCTGGGTGCTCAGTGCTCGGGGTGCTGGGTGCGCAGTGCTCAGTGCTCAGTACTCAGGGTGCTGAGTGCACAGTGCTCAGGGTGCTGGGTGCTCAGTGCTCAGGGTGCTGGGTGCTCAGTGCTCAGGGTGCTGGGTACTCAGTGCTCAGGGTGCTGTTTGCTCAGTACTCAGGGTGCTTGGTGCTCAGTACTCAGGGTGCTGCGTGCTCAGTGCTCGGGGTGCTTTGTGCTCAGTGCTCGGGGTGCTGGGTGCTCAGTGCTCGGGGTGCTCGGTGCTCAGTACTCAGGGTGCTGGGTGCTCAGTGCTCGAGGTGCTCAGTACTCAGGGTGCTGTGTGTTCAGTGCTCAGGGTGCTGGGTGCTCAGTACTCAGTGTGCTCGGTGCTTAGTACTCAGGGGGCTGGGTGCTCAGTGCTCGGGGTGATGGGTGCTCAGTGATCAGTACTCAAGGTGCTGGGTGCTCAGTGCTCGGGGTGCTGGGTGCTCAGTGCTCAGTACTCAGGGTGCTGGGTGCTCAGTGCTCAGGGTGCTGGGTGCTCAGTGCTCGGGGTGCTGGGTGCTCAGTACTCAGGGTGCTGGGTGCTCAGTTCTCGGGGTGCTCGGTGATCAGTACTCAGTGCTCAGGGTGCTCAGTGCTCAGGGTGCTGGGTGTTCAGTACTCAGGGTGCTTGGTGCTCAGTACTCAGGGTGCTGGGTGCTCAGTGCTCAGGGTGCTGGGTGCTCAGTACTCGGGGTGCTGGGTGCTCAGTACTCAGGGTGCTGGGTGCTCAGTGCTCAGGGTGCTGGGTGCTCAGGGCTCGGTGTGCTGGGTGCTCAGTGCTCAGTACTCAGGGTGCTGGGTGCTCAGTGCTCGGGGTCCTGGGTGCTCAGTGCTCAGTACTCAGGGTGCTGGGTGCTCAGTGCTCAGGGTGCTGTGTGCTCAGGGCTCAGGGTGCTGTCTACTCAGTGATCAGGGTGCTGGGTGTTCAGTACTCAGGGTGCTGGGTGCTCAGTACTCAGGGTGCTGGGTGCTCAGTGCTCGGGGTGCTGGGTGCTCAGTGCTCATGGTGCTGGGTGCTCAGTGCTCGGGGTGCTCGGTGCTCAGTACTCAGGGTGCTCAGTACTCAGGGTGCTGGGTGCTTAGTGCTCGGGGTGCTGGGTGCTCAGTGCTCAGGGTGAACGGTGCTCAGTACTCCGGATGCTGGGTGCTCAGTACTCAGGGTGCTGGGTGCTCAGTACTCAGGGTGCTGGGTGCTCAGTCCTCAGGGTGCTGGGTGCTCAGGGTGCTGGGTGCTCAGTGCTCGGGGTGCTCGGTGCTCAGTATTCAGGGTGCTGAGTGCTCAGTACTCAGGGTGCTGGGTGCTCAGTACTCAGGGTCCTGGGTGCTCAGTGCTCGGGGTGCTGGGTGCTCAGTGCTCAGGGTGCTGGGTGCTCAGTGCTCGGCGTGCTGGGTGCTCAGAACTCAGGGTGCTGGGTGCTCAGTACTCAGGGTGCTGGGTGCTCAGTGCTCAGTGTGCTGGGTGCTCAGTACTCAGGGTGCTCATTGCTCAGGGTGCTGGGTGCTCAGTACTCAGGGTGCTGGGTGCTCAGTGCTCAGGGTGCTCGGTGCTCAAAACTTTGGGTGCTCAGTACTCAGGGTGCTGGGTGCTCAGTGCTCAGGGTGCTGGGTGCTCAGTGCTCAGGGTGCTGGGTGCTCAGTGCTCAGAGTGCTGGGTGCTCAGTGCTCGGGGTGCTGGGTGCTCAGTGCTCACGGAGCTGGGTGCTCAGTGCTCGGGGTGCTCGGTGCTCAGGACTCAGGGTGCTCAGTACTCAGGGTGCTGGGTGCTTAGTGCTCGGGGTGCTGGGTGCTCAGTGCTCAGGGTGAACGGTGCTCAGTACTCCGGATGCTGGGTGCTCAGTACTCAGGGTGCTGGGTGCTCAGTACTCAGGGTGCTGGGTGCTCAGTACTCAGGGTGCTGGGTGCTCAGGGTGCTGGGTGCTCAGTGCTCGGGGTGCTCAGTGCTCAGTATTCAGGGTGCTGAGTGCTCAGTACTCAGGGTGCTGGGTGCTCAGTACTCAGGGTCCTGGGTGCTCAGTGCTCGGGGTGCTGGGTGCTCAGTGCTCAGGGTGCTGGGTGCTCAGTGCTCGGGGTGCTGGGTGCTCAGAACTCAGGGTGCTGGGTGCTCAGTACTCAGGGTGCTGGGTGCTCAGTGCTCAGGGTGCTGGGTGCTCAGTACTCAGGGTGCTGGGTGCTCGGTGCTCAGTACGCTGGGTGCTCAGTACTCAGGGTGCTGGGTGCTCAGTAATCAGGGTGCTCGGTGCTCAGTACTCAGGGTGCTGGGTGCTCAGTGCTCGGGGTGCTGGGTGCTCAGTACTCAGGGTGCTGGGTGCTCAGTGCTCGGGGTGCTGGGTGCTCAGTGCTCAGTGTTCATTACTCAGGGTGCTGGGTGCTCAGTGCTCGGGGTGCTGGGTGCTCAGTGCTCAGTACTCAGGGTGCTGGGTGCTCAGTACTCAGGGTGCTGGGTGCTTAGTACTCAGGGTGCTGGGTGCTCAGTGCTCGGGGTGCTGGGTGCTCAGTGCTCAGTGCTCAGTACTCAGGGTGCTGGGTGCACAGTGCTCAGGGTGCTGGGTGCTCAGTGCTCAGGGTGCTGGGTGCTCAGTGCTCAGGGTGCTGGATACTCAGTGCTCAGGGTGCTGGGTGCTCAGTACTCAGGGTGCTGGGTGCTCAGTACTCAGGGTGCTGGGTGCTCAGTGCTCGGGGTGCTGGGTGCTCAGTGCTCGGGGTGCTGGGTGCTCAGTGCTCGGGGTGCTCGGTGCTCAGTACTCAGGGTGCTGGGTGCTCAGTGCTCGAGGTGCTCAGTACTCAGGGTGCTGTGTGTTCAGTGCTCAGGGTGCTGGGTGCTCAGTACTCAGGGTGCTCGGTGCTTAGTACTCAGGGGGCTGGGTGCTCAGTGCTCGGGGTGATGGGTGCTCAGTGATCAGTACTCAAGGTGCTGGGTGCTCAGTGCTCGGGGTGCTGGGTGCTCAGTGCTCGGGGTGCTGGGTGCTCAGTACTCAGGGTGCTGGGTGCTCAGTGCTCGGGGTGCTGGGTGCTCAGTGCTCGGGGTGCTGGGTGCTCAGTACTCAGGGTGCTGGGTGCTCAGTTCTCGGGGTGCTCGGTGATCAGTACTCAGGGTGCTTGGTGCTCAGTACTCAGGGTGCTGGGTGCTCAGTGCTCGGGGTGCTGGGTGCTCAGTACTCAGGGTGCTGGGTGCTCAGTTCTCGGGGTGCTCGGTGATCAGTACTCAGTGCTCAGGGTGCTCAGTGCTCAGGGTGCTGGGTGTTCAGTACTCAGGGTGCTTGGTGCTCAGTACTCAGGGTGCTGGGTGCTCAGTGCTCAGGGTGCTTGGTGCTCAGTACTCGGGGTGCTCGGTGCTCAGTGCTCAGGGTGCTGGGTGCTCAGTGCTCAGGGTGCTGGGTGCTCAGTGCTCGGTGTGCTGGGTGCTCAGTGCTCAGTACTCAGGGTGCTGGGTGCTCAGTGCTCGGGGTCCTGGGTGCTCAGTGCTCAGTACTCAGGGTGCTGGGTGCTCAGTGCTCAGGGTGCTGTGTGCTCAGTGCTCAGGGTGCTGGGTACTCAGTGCTCAGTGTGCTGGGTGTTCAGTACTCAGGGTGCTGGGTGCTCAGTACTCAGGGTGCTGGGTGCTCAGTGCTCGGGGTGCTCAGTGCTCAGTACTCAGGGTGCTGGGTGCTCAGTGCTCAGGGTGCTGGGTGCTCAGTACTCAGGGTGCTGGGTGCTCAGTGCTCGTTGTGCTCGGTGCTCAGTACTCAAGGTGCTGGGTGCTCAGTGCTCAGGGTGCTGGGTGCTCAGTGCTCGGGGTGCTGGGTGCTCAGTACTCAGGGTGCTGGGTGCTCAGTGCTCGGGGTGCTGGGTGCTCAGTGCTCAGGGTGCTCGGTGCTCAGTACTCAGGGTGCTGTGTGCTCAGTACTCGGGTTGCTGGGTGCGCAGTACTCAGGGTGCTGGGTGCTCAGTGCTCAGGGTGCTGGGTGCTCAGTGCTCGGTGTGCTGGGTGCTCAGTGCTCAGTACTCAGGGTGCTGGGTGCTCAGTGCTCGGGGTCCTGGGTGCTCAGTGCTCAGTACTCAGGGTGCTGGGTGCTCAGTGCTCAGGGTGCTGTGTGCTCAGTGCTCAGGGTGCTGGGTACTCAGTGCTCAGTGTGCTGGGTGTTCAGTACTCAGGGTGCTGGGTGCTCAGTACTCAGGGTGCTGGGTGCTCAGTCCTCGGGGTGCTGGGTGCTCAGTACTCAGGGTGCTGGGTGCTCGGTGCTCAGTACGCTGGGTGCTCAGTACTCAGGGTGCTGGGTGCTCAGTACTCAGGGTGCTCGGTGCTCAGTACTCAGGGTGCTGGGTGCTCAGTGCTCGGGGTGCTGGGTGCTCAGTACTCAGTGCTCAGGGTGCTCAGTGCTCAGGGTTCTGGGTGTTCAGTACTCAGGGTGCTTGGTGCTCAGTACTCAGGGTGCTGGGTGCTCAGTGCTCAGGGTGCTGGGTGCTCAGTACTCGGGGTGCTCGGTGCTCAGTGCTCAGGGTGCTGGGTGCTCAGTGCTCAGGGTGCTGGGTGCTCAGTGCTCGGTGTGCTGGGTGCTCAGTGCTCAGTACTCAGGGTGCTGGGTGCTCAGTGCTCGGGGTCCTGGGTGCTCAGTTCTCAGTACTCAGGGTGCTGGGTGCTCAGTGCTCAGGGTGCTGTGTGCTCAGTGCTCAGGGTGCTGGGTACTCAGTGCTCAGTGTGCTGGGTGTTCAGTACTCAGGGTGCTGGGTGCTCAGTACTCAGGGTGCTGGGTGCTCAGTGCTCGGGGTGCTCACTGCTCAGTACTCAGGGTGCTGGGTGCTCAGTGCTCAGGGTGCTGGGTGCTCAGTACTCAGGGTGCTGGGTGCTCGGTGCTCAGTACGCTGGGTGCTCAGTACTCAGGGTGCTGGGTGCTCAGTACTCAGGGTGCTCGGTGCTCAGTACTCAGGGTGCTGGGTGCTCAGTGCTCGGGGTGCTGGGTGCTCAGTACTCAGGGTGCTGGGTGCTCAGTGCTCGGGGTGCTGGGTGCTCAGTACTCAGGGTGCTCGGTGCTCAGTACTCAGGGTGCTGTGTGCTCAGTACTCGGGTTGCTGGGTGCGCAGTACTCAGGGTGCTGGGTGCTCAGTGCTCAGGGTGCTGGGTGCTCAGTGCTCGGTGTGCTGGGTGCTCAGTGCTCAGTACTCAGGGTGCTGGGTGCTCAGTGCTCGGGGTCCTGGGTGCTCAGTGCTCAGTACTCAGGGTGCTGGGTGCTCAGTGCTCAGGGTGCTGTGTGCTCAGTGCTCAGGGTGCTGGGTACTCAGTGCTCAGTGTGCTGGGTGTTCAGTACTCAGGGTGCTGGGTGCTCAGTACTCAGGGTGCTGGGTGCTCAGTGCTCGGGGTGCTGGGTGCTCAGTACTCAGGGTGCTGGGTGCTCGGTGCTCAGTACGCTGGGTGCTCAGTACTCAGGGTGCTGGGTGCTCAGTACTCAGGGTGCTCGGTGCTCAGTACTCAGGGTGCTGGGTGCTCAGTGCTCGGGGTGCTGGGTGCTCAGTACTCAGGGTGCTGGGTGCTCAGTGCTCGGGGTGCTGGGTGCTCAGTGCTCACGGTGCTGGGTGCTCAGTGCTCGGGGTGCTCGGTGCTCAGTACTCAGGGTGCTCAGTACTCAGGGTGCTGGGTGCTTAGTGCTCGGGGTGCTGGGTGCTCAGTGCTCAGGGTGAACGGTGCTCAGTACTCCGGATGCTGGGTGCTCAGTACTCAGGGTGCTGGGTGCTCAGTACTCAGGGTGCTGGGTGCTCAGTCCTCAGGGTGCTGGGTGCTCAGGGTGCTGGGTGCTCAGTGCTCGGGGTGCTCGGTGCTCAGTATTCAGGGTGCTGAGTGCTCAGTACTCAGGGTGCTGGGTGCTCAGTACTCAGGGTCCTGGGTGCTCAGTGCTCGGGGTGCTGGGTGCTCAGTGCTCAGGGTGCTGGGTGCTCAGTGCTCGGGGTCCTGGGTGCTCAGTGCTCAGTACTCAGGGTGCTGGGTGCTCAGTGCTCAGGGTGCTGTGTGCTCAGTGCTCAGTGTGCTGGGTACTCAGTGCTCAGTGTGCTGGGTGTTCAGTACTCAGGGTGCTGGGTGCTCAGTACTCAGGGTGCTGGGTGCTCAGTCCTCGGGGTGCTGGGTGCTCAGTACTCAGGGTGCTGGGTGCTCGGTGCTCAGTACGCTGGGTGCTCAGTACTCAGGGTGCTGGGTGCTCAGTACTCAGGGTGCTCGGTGCTCAGTACTCAGGGTGCTGGGTGCTCAGTGCTCGGGGTGCTGGGTGCTCAGTACTCAGTGCTCAGGGTGCTCAGTGCTCAGGGTGCTGGGTGTTCAGTACTCAGGGTGCTTGGTGCTCAGTACTCAGGGTGCTGGGTGCTCAGTGCTCAGGGTGCTGGGTGCTCAGTACTCGGGGTGCTCGGTGCTCAGTGCTCAGGGTGCTGGGTGCTCAGTGCTCAGGGTGCTGGGTGCTCAGTGCTTGGTGTGCTGGGTGCTCAGTGCTCAGTACTCAGGGTGCTGGGTGCTCAGTGCTCGGGGTCCTGGGTGCTCAGTGCTCAGTACTCAGGGTGCTGGGTGCTCAGTGCTCAGGGTGCTGTGTGCTCAGTGCTCAGGGTGCTGGGTACTCAGTGCTCAGTGTGCTGGGTGTTCAGTACTCAGGGTGCTGGGTGCTCAGTACTCAGGGTGCTGGGTGCTCAGTGCTCGGGGTGCTCAGTGCTCAGTACTCAGGGTGCTGGGTGCTCAGTGCTCAGGGTGCTGGGTGCTCAGTACTCAGGGTGCTGGGTGCTCGGTGCTCAGTACGCTGGGTGCTCAGTACTCAGGGTGCTGGGTGCTCAGTACTCAGGGTGCTCGGTGCTCAGTACTCAGGGTGCTGGGTGCTCAGTGCTCGGGGTGCTGGGTGCTCAGTACTCAGGGTGCTGGGTGCTCAGTGCTCGGGGTGCTGGGTGCTCAGTGCTCAGGGTGCTCGGTGCTCAGTACTCAGGGTGCTGTGTGCTCAGTACTCGGGTTGCTGGGTGCGCAGTACTCAGGGTGCTGGGTGCTCAGTGCTCAGGGTGCTGGGTGCTCAGTGCTCGGTGTGCTGGGTGCTCAGTGCTCAGTACTCAGGGTGCTGGGTGCTCAGTGCTCGGGGTCCTGGGTGCTCAGTGCTCAGTACTCAGGGTGCTGGGTGCTCAGTGCTCAGGGTGCTGTGTGCTCAGTGCTCAGGGTGCTGGGTACTCAGTGCTCAGTGTGCTGGGTGTTCAGTACTCAGGGTGCTGGGTGCTCAGTACTCAGGGTGCTGGGTGCTCAGTGCTCGGGGTGCTGGGTGCTCAGTACTCAGGGTGCTGGGTGCTCGGTGCTCAGTACGCTGGGTGCTCAGTACTCAGGGTGCTGGGTGCTCAGTACTCAGGGTGCTCGGTGCTCAGTACTCAGGGTGCTGGGTGCTCAGTGCTCGGGGTGCTGGGTGCTCAGTACTCAGGGTGCTGGGTGCTCAGTGCTCGGGGTGCTGGGTGCTCAGTGCTCACGGTGCTGGGTGCTCAGTGCTCGGGGTGCTCGGTGCTCAGTACTCAGGGTGCTCAGTACTCACGGTGCTGGGTGCTTAGTGCTCGGGGTGCTGGGTGCTCAGTGCTCAGGGTGAACGGTGCTCAGTACTCCGGATGCTGGGTGCTCAGTACTCAGGTTGCTGGGTGCTCAGTACTCAGGGTGCTGGGTGCTCAGTCCTCAGGGTGCTGGGTGCTCAGGGTGCTGGGTGCTCAGTGCTCGGGGTGCTCGGTGCTCAGTATTCAGGGTGCTGAGTGCTCAGTACTCAGGGTGCTGGGTGCTCAGTACTCAGGGTCCTGGGTGCTCAGTGCTCGGGGTGCTGGGTGCTCAGTGCTCAGGGTGCTGGGTGCTCAGTGCTCGGGGTGCTGGGTGCTCAGAACTCAGGGTGCTGGGTGCTCAGTACTCAGGGTGCTGGGTGCTCAGTGCTCAGGGTGCTGGGTGCTCAGTACTCAGGGTGCTGGGTGCTCGGTGCTCAGTACGCTGGGTGCTCAGTACTCAGGGTGCTGGGTGCTCAGTACTCAGGGTGCTCGGTGCTCAGTACTCAGGGTGCTGGGTGCTCAGTGCTCGGGGTGCTGGGTGCTCAGTACTCAGGGTGCTGGCTGCTCAGTGCTCGGGGTGCTGGGTGCTCAGTGCTCAGGGTGCTCGGTGCTCAGTACTCAGGGTGCTGTGTGCTCAGTACTCGGGTTGCTGGGTGCGCAGTACTCAGGGTGCTGGGTGCTCAGTGCTCAGGGTGCTGGGTGCTCAGTGCTCGGTGTGCTGGGTGCTCAGTGCTCAGTACTCAGGGTGCTGGGTGCTCAGTGCTCGGGGTCCTGGGTGCTCAGTGCTCAGTACTCAGGGTGCTGGGTGCTCAGTGCTCAGGGTGCTGTGTGCTCAGTGCTCAGGGTGCTGGGTACTCAGTGCTCAGTGTGCTGGGTGTTCAGTACTCAGGGTGCTGGGTGCTCAGTACTCAGGGTGCTGGGTGCTCAGTGCTCGGGGTGCTGGGTGCTCAGTACTCAGGGTGCTGGGTGCTCGGTGCTCAGTACGCTGGGTGCTCAGTACTCAGGGTGCTGGGTGCTCAGTACTCAGGGTGCTCGGTGCTCAGTACTCAGGGTGCTGGGTGCTCAGTGCTCGGGGTGCTGGGTGCTCAGTACTCAGGGTGCTGGGTGCTCAGTGCTCGGGGTGCTGGGTGCTCAGTGCTCACGGTGCTGGGTGCTCAGTGCTCGGGGTGCTCGGTGCTCAGTACTCAGGGTGCTCAGTACTCAGGGTGCTGGGTGCTTAGTGCTCGGGGTGCTGGGTGCTCAGTGCTCAGGGTGAACGGTGCTCAGTACTCCGGATGCTGGGTGCTCAGTACTCAGGTTGCTGGGTGCTCAGTACTCAGGGTGCTGGGTGCTCAGTCCTCAGGGTGCTGGGTGCTCAGGGTGCTGGGTGCTCAGTGCTCGGGGTGCTCGGTGCTCAGTATTCAGGGTGCTGAGTGCTCAGTACTCAGGGTGCTGGGTGCTCAGTACTCAGGGTCCTGGGTGCTCAGTGCTCGGGGTGCTGGGTGCTCAGTGCTCAGGGTGCTGGGTGCTCAGTGCTCGGGGTGCTGGGTGCTCAGAACTCAGGGTGCTGGGTGCTCAGTACTCAGGGTGCTGGGTGCTCAGTGCTCAGGGTGCTGGGTGCTCAGTACTCAGGGTGCTGGGTGCTCGGTGCTCAGTACGCTGGGTGCTCAGTACTCAGGGTGCTGGGTGCTCAGTACTCAGGGTGCTCGGTGCTCAGTACTCAGGGTGCTGGGTGCTCAGTGCTCGGGGTGCTGGGTGCTCAGTACTCAGGGTGCTGGCTGCTCAGTCCTCGGGGTGCTGGGTGCTCAGTGCTCAGTGCTCAGTACTCAGGGTGCTGGGTGCTCAGTGCTCGGGGTGCTGGGTGCTCAGTGCTCAGTACTCAGGGTGCTGGGTGCTCAGTACTCAGGGTGCTGGGTGCTTAGTACTCAGGGTGCTGGGTGCTCAGTGCTCGGGGTGCTGGGTGCTCAGTGCTCAGTGCTCAGTACTCAGGGTGCTGGGTGCACAGTGCTCAGGGTGCTGGGTGCTCAGTGCTCAGGGTGCTGGGTGCTCAGTGCTCAGCGTGCTGGGTACTCAGTGCTCAGGGTGCTGGGTGCTCAGTACTCAGGGTGCTGGGTGCTCAGTACTCAGGGTGCTGGGTGCTCAGTGCTCGGGGTGCTCGGTGCTCAGTATTCAGGGTGCTGAGTGCTCAGTACTCAGGGTGCTGGGTGCTCAGTACTCAGGGTCCTGGGTGCTCAGTGCTCGGGGTGCTGGGTGCTCAGTGCTCAGGGTGCTGGGTGCTCAGTGCTCGGCGTGCTGGGTGCTCAGAACTCAGGGTGCTGGGTGCTCAGTACTCAGGGTGCTGGGTGCTCAGTGCTCAGTGTGCTGGGTGCTCAGTACTCAGGGTGCTCATTGCTCAGGGTGCTGGGTGCTCAGTACTCAGGGTGCTGGGTGCTCAGTGCTCAGGGTGCTCGGTGCTCAAAACTTTGGGTGCTCAGTACTCAGGGTGCTGGGTGCTCAGTGCTCAGGGTGCTGGGTGCTCAGTGCTCAGGGTGCTGGGTGCTCAGTGCTCAGAGTGCTGGGTGCTCAGTGCTCGGGGTGCTGGGTGCTCAGTGCTCACGGAGCTGGGTGCTCAGTGCTCGGGGTGCTCGGTGCTCAGGACTCAGGGTGCTCAGTACTCAGGGTGCTGGGTGCTTAGTGCTCGGGGTGCTGGGTGCTCAGTGCTCAGGGTGAACGGTGCTCAGTACTCCGGATGCTGGGTGCTCAGTACTCAGGGTGCTGGGTGCTCAGTACTCAGGGTGCTGGGTGCTCAGTCCTCAGGGTGCTGGGTGCTCAGGGTGCTGGGTGCTCAGTGCTCGGGGTGCTCGGTGCTCAGTATTCAGGGTGCTGAGTGCTCAGTACTCAGGGTGCTGGGTGCTCAGTACTCAGGGTCCTGGGTGCTCAGTGCTCGGGGTGCTGGGTGCTCAGTGCTCAGGGTGCTGGGTGCTCAGTGCTCGGGGTGCTGGGTGCTCAGAACTCAGGGTGCTGGGTGCTCAGTACTCAGGGTGCTGGGTGCTCAGTGCTCAGGGTGCTGGGTGCTCAGTACTCAGGGTGCTGGGTGCTCGGTGCTCAGTACGCTGGGTGCTCAGTACTCAGGGTGCTGGGTGCTCAGTAATCAGGGTGCTCGGTGCTCAGTACTCAGGGTGCTGGGTGCTCAGTGCTCGGGGTGCTGGGTGCTCAGTACTCAGGGTGCTGGGTGCTCAGTGCTCGGGGTGCTGGGTGCTCAGTGCTCAGTGCTCATTACTCAGGGTGCTGGGTGCTCAGTGCTCGGGGTGCTGGGTGCTCAGTGCTCAGTACTCAGGGTGCTGGGTGCTCAGTACTCAGGGTGCTGGGTGCTTAGTACTCAGGGTGCTGGGTGCTCAGTGCTCGGGGTGCTGGGTGCTCAGTGCTCAGTGCTCAGTACTCAGGGTGCTGGGTGCACAGTGCTCAGGGTGCTGGGTGCTCAGTGCTCAGGGTGCTGGGTGCTCAGTGCTCAGGGTGCTGGGTACTCAGTGCTCAGGGTGCTGGGTGCTCAGTACTCAGGGTGCTGGGTGCTCAGTACTCAGGGTGCTGGGTGCTCAGTGCTCGGGGTGCTGGGTGCTCAGTGCTCGGGGTGCTGGGTGCTCAGTGCTCGGGGTGCTCGGTGCTCAGTACTCAGGGTGCTGGGTGCTCAGTGCTCGAGGTGCTCAGTACTCAGGGTGCTGTGTGTTCAGTGCTCAGGGTGCTGGGTGCTCAGTACTCAGGGTGCTCGGTGCTTAGTACTCAGGGGGCTGGGTGCTCAGTGCTCGGGGTGATGGGTGCTCAGTGATCAGTACTCAAGGTGCTGGGTGCTCAGTGCTCGGGGTGCTGGGTGCTCAGTGCTCAGTACTCAGGGTGCTGGGTGCTCAGTGCTCAGGGTGCTGGGTGCTCAGTGCTCGGGGTGCTGGGTGCTCAGTACTCAGGGTGCTGGGTGCTCAGTTCTCGGGGTGCTCGGTGATCAGTACTCAGTGCTCAGGGTGCTCAGTGCTCAGGGTGCTGGGTGTTCAGTACTCAGGGTGCTTGGTGCTCAGTACTCAGGGTGCTGGGTGCTCAGTGCTCAGGGTGCTGGGTGCTCAGTACTCGGGGTGCTCGGTGCTCAGTGCTCAGGGTGCTGGGTGCTCAGTGCTCAGGGTGCTGGGTGCTCAGTGCTCGGTGTGCTGGGTGCTCAGTGCTCAGTACTCAGGGTGCTGGTTGCTCAGTGCTCGGGGTCCTGGGTGCTCAGTGCTCAGTACTCAGGGTGCTGGGTGCTCAGTGCTCAGGGTGCTGTGTGCTCAGTGCTCAGGGTACTGGGTACTCAGTGCTCAGTGTGCTGGGTGTTCAGTACTCAGGGTGCTGGGTGCTCAGTACTCAGGGTGCTGGGTGCTCAGTGCTCGGGGTGCTCAGTGCTCAGTACTCAGGGTGCTGGGTGCTCAGTGCTCAGGGTGCTGGGTGCTCAGTACTCAGGGTGCTGGGTGCTCAGTGCTCGTTGTGCTCGGTGCTCAGTACTCAAGGTGCTGGGTGCTCAGTGCTCAGGGTGCTGGGTGCTCAGTGCTCGGGGTGCTGGGTGCTCAGTACTCAGGGTGCTGGGTGCTCAGTGCTCGGGGTGCTGGGTGCTCAGTGCTCAGGGTGCTCGGTGCTCAGTACTCAGGGTGCTGTGTGCTCAGTACTCGGGTTGCTGGGTGCGCAGTACTCAGGGTGCTGGGTGCTCAGTGCTCAGGGTGCTGGGTGCTCAGTGCTCGGTGTGCTGGGTGCTCAGTGCTCAGTACTCAGGGTGCTGGGTGCTCAGTGCTCGGGGTCCTGGGTGCTCAGTGCTCAGTACTCAGGGTGCTGGGTGCTCAGTGCTCAGGGTGCTGTGTGCTCAGTGCTCAGGGTGCTGGGTACTCAGTGCTCAGTGTGCTGGGTGTTCAGTACTCAGGGTGCTGGGTGCTCAGTACTCAGGGTGCTGGGTGCTCAGTCCTCGGGGTGCTGGGTGCTCAGTACTCAGGGTGCTGGGTGCTCGGTGCTCAGTACGCTGGGTGCTCAGTACTCAGGGTGCTGGGTGCTCAGTACTCAGGGTGCTCGGTGCTCAGTACTCAGGGTGCTGGGTGCTCAGTGCTCGGGGTGCTGGGTGCTCAGTACTCAGTGCTCAGGGTGCTCAGTGCTCAGGGTGCTGGGTGTTCAGTACTCAGGGTGCTTGGTGCTCAGTACTCAGGGTGCTGGGTGCTCAGTGCTCAGGGTGCTGGGTGCTCAGTACTCGGGGTGCTCGGTGCTCAGTGCTCAGGGTGCTGGGTGCTCAGTGCTCAGGGTGCTGGGTGCTCAGTGCTCGGTGTGCTGGGTGCTCAGTGCTCAGTACTCAGGGTGCTGGGTGCTCAGTGCTCGGGGTCCTGGGTGCTCAGTGCTCAGTACTCAGGGTGCTGGGTGCTCAGTGCTCAGGGTGCTGTGTGCTCAGTGCTCAGGGTGCTGGGTACTCAGTGCTCAGTGTGCTGGGTGTTCAGTACTCAGGGTGCTGGGTGCTCAGTACTCAGGGTGCTGGGTGCTCAGTGCTCGGGGTGCTCAGTGCTCAGTACTCAGGGTGCTGGGTGCTCAGTGCTCAGGGTGCTGGGTGCTCAGTACTCAGGGTGCTGGGTGCTCGGTGCTCAGTACGCTGGGTGCTCAGTACTCAGGGTGCTGGGTGCTCAGTACTCAGGGTGCTCGGTGCTCAGTACTCAGGGTGCTGGGTGCTCAGTGCTCGGGGTGCTGGGTGCTCAGTACTCAGGGTGCTGGGTGCTCAGTGCTCGGGGTGCTGGGTGCTCAGTACTCAGGGTGCTCGGTGCTCAGTACTCAGGGTGCTGTGTGCTCAGTACTCGGGTTGCTGGGTGCGCAGTACTCAGGGTGCTGGGTGCTCAGTGCTCAGGGTGCTGGGTGCTCAGTGCTCGGTGTGCTGGGTGCTCAGTGCTCAGTACTCAGGGTGCTGGGTGCTCAGTGCTCGGGGTCCTGGGTGCTCAGTGCTCAGTACTCAGGGTGCTGGGTGCTCAGTGCTCAGGGTGCTGTGTGCTCAGTGCTCAGGGTGCTGGGTACTCAGTGCTCAGTGTGCTGGGTGTTCAGTACTCAGGGTGCTGGGTGCTCAGTACTCAGGGTGCTGGGTGCTCAGTGCTCGGGGTGCTGGGTGCTCAGTACTCAGGGTGCTGGGTGCTCGGTGCTCAGTACGCTGGGTGCTCAGTACTCAGGGTGCTGGGTGCTCAGTACTCAGGGTGCTCGGTGCTCAGTGCTCGGGGTCCTGGGTGCTCAGTGCTCAGTACTCAGGGTGCTGGGTGCTCAGTGCTCAGGGTGCTGTGTGCTCAGTGCTCAGGGTGCTGGGTACTCAGTGCTCAGTGTGCTGGGTGTTCAGTACTCAGGGTGCTGGGTGCTCAGTACTCAGGGTGCTGGGTGCTCAGTGCTCGGGGTGCTCAGTGCTCAGTACTCAGGGTGCTGGGTGCTCAGTGCTCAGGGTGCTGGGTGCTCAGTACTCAGGGTGCTGGGTGCTCGGTGCTCAGTACGCTGGGTGCTCAGTACTCAGGGTGCTGGGTGCTCAGTACTCAGGGTGCTCAGTGCTCAGTACTCAGGGTGCTGGGTGCTCAGTGCTCGGGGTGCTGGGTGCTCAGTACTCAGGGTGCTGGGTGCTCAGTGCTCGGGGTGCTGGGTGCTCAGTGCTCAGGGTGCTCGGTGCTCAGTACTCAGGGTGCTGTGTGCTCAGTACTCGGGTTGCTGGGTGCGCAGTACTCAGGGTGCTGGGTGCTCAGTGCTCAGGGTGCTGGGTGCTCAGTGCTCGGTGTGCTGGGTGCTCAGTGCTCAGTACTCAGGGTGCTGGGTGCTCAGTGCTCGGGGTCCTGGGTGCTCAGTGCTCAGTACTCAGGGTGCTGGGTGCTCAGTGCTCAGGGTGCTGTGTGCTCAGTGCTCAGGGTGCTGGGTACTCAGTGCTCAGTGTGCTGGGTGTTCAGTACTCAGGGTGCTGGGTGCTCAGTACTCAGGGTGCTGGGTGCTCAGTGCTCGGGGTGCTGGGTGCTCAGTACTCAGGGTGCTGGGTGCTCGGTGCTCAGTACGCTGGGTGCTCAGTACTCAGGGTGCTGGGTGCTCAGTACTCAGGGTGCTCGGTGCTCAGTACTCAGGGTGCTGGGTGCTCAGTGCTCGGGGTGCTGGGTGCTCAGTACTCAGGGTGCTGGGTGCTCAGTGCTCGGGGTGCTGGGTGCTCAGTGCTCACGGTGCTGGGTGCTCAGTGCTCGGGGTGCTCGGTGCTCAGTACTCAGGGTGCTCAGTACTCAGGGTGCTGGGTGCTTAGTGCTCGGGGTGCTGGGTGCTCAGTGCTCAGGGTGAACGGTGCTCAGTACTCCGGATGCTGGGTGCTCAGTACTCAGGTTGCTGGGTGCTCAGTACTCAGGGTGCTGGGTGCTCAGTCCTCAGGGTGCTGGGTGCTCAGGGTGCTGGGTGCTCAGTGCTCGGGGTGCTCGGTGCTCAGTATTCAGGGTGCTGAGTGCTCAGTACTCAGGGTGCTGGGTGCTCAGTACTCAGGGTCCTGGGTGCTCAGTGCTCGGGGTGCTGGGTGCTCAGTGCTCAGGGTGCTGGGTGCTCAGTGCTCGGGGTGCTGGGAGCTCAGAACTCAGGGTGCTGGGTGCTCAGTACTCAGGGTGCTGGGTGCTCAGTGCTCAGGGTGCTGGGTGCTCAGTACTCAGGGTGCTGGGTGCTCGGTGCTCAGTACGCTGGGTGCTCAGTACTCAGGGTGCTGGGTGCTCAGTACTCAGGGTGCTCGGTGCTCAGTACTCAGGGTGCTGGGTGCTCAGTGCTCGGGGTGCTGGGTGCTCAGTACTCAGGGTGCTGGCTGCTCAGTGCTCGGGGTGCTGGGTGCTCAGTGCTCAGTGCTCAGTACTCAGGGTGCTGGGTGCTCAGTGCTCGGGGTGCTGGGTGCTCAGTGCTCAGTACTCAGGGTGCTGGGTGCTCAGTACTCAGGGTGCTGGGTGCTTAGTACTCAGGGTGCTGGGTGCTCAGTGCTCGGGGTGCTGGGTGCTCAGTGCTCAGTGCTCAGTACTCAGGGTGCTGGGTGCACAGTGCTCAGGGTGCTGGGTGCTCAGTGCTCAGGGTGCTGGGTGCTCAGTGCTCAGGGTGCTGGGTACTCAGTGCTCAGGGTGCTGGGTGCTCAGTACTCAGGGTGCTGGGTGCTCAGTACTCAGGGTGCTGGGTGCTCAGTGCTCGGGGTGCTGGGTGCTCAGTGCTCGGGGTGCTGGGTGCTCATTGCTCGGGGTGCTCGGTGCTCAGTACTCAGGGTGCTGGGTGCTCAGTGCTCGAGGTGCTCAGTACTCAGGGTGCTGTGTGTTCAGTGTTCACGGTGCTGGGTGCTCAGTACTCAGGGTGCTCGGTGCTTAGTACTCAGGGGGCTGGGTGCTCAGTGCTCGGGGTGATGGGTGCTCAGTGATCAGTACTCAAGGTGCTGGGTGCTCAGTGCTCGGGGTGCTGGGTGCTCAGTGCTCAGTACTCAGGGTGCTGGGTGCTCAGTGCTCAGGGTGCTGGGTGCTCAGTGCTCGGGGTGCTGGGTGCTCAGTACTCAGGGTGCTGGGTGCTCAGTTCTCGGGGTGCTCGGTGATCAGTACTCAGTGCTCAGGGTGCTCAGTGCTCAGGGTGCTGGGTGTTCAGTACTCAGGGTGCTTGGTGCTCAGTACTCAGGGTGCTGGGTGCTCAGTGCTCAGGGTGCTGGGTGCTCAGTACTCGGGGTGCTCGGTGCTCAGTGCTCAGGGTGCTGTGTGCTCAGTACTCAGGGTGCTGGGTGCTCAGTACTCAGGGTGCTGGGTGCTCAGTGCTCAGGGTGCTGGGTGCTCAGTACTCAGGGTGCTGGGTGCTCAGTGCTCAGGGTGCTGTGTGCTCAGTACTCAGTGTGCTGGGTGCTCAGTGCTCGGGGTGCTGGGTGCTCAGTGCTCAGGGTGCTCGGTGCTCAGTACTCAGGGTGCTGTGTGCTCAGTACTCGGGTTGCTGGGTGCGCAGTACTCAGGGTGCTGGGTGCTCAGTGCTCAGGGTGCTGGGTGCTCAGTGCTCGGTGTGCTGGGTGCTCAGTGCTTAGTACTCAGGGTGCTGGGTGCTCAGTGCTCGGGGTCCTGGGTGCTCAGTGCTCAGTACTCAGGGTGCTGGGTGCTCAGTGCTCAGGGTGCTGTGTGCTCAGTGCTCAGGGTGCTGGGTACTCAGTGCTCAGTGTGCTGGGTGTTCAGTACTCAGGGTGCTGGGTGCTCAGTACTCAGGGTGCTGGGTGCTCAGTGCTCGGGGTGCTCAGTGCTCAGTACTCAGGGTGCTGGGTGCTCAGTGCTCAGGGTGCTGAGTGCTCAGTACTCAGGGTGCTGGGTGCTCGGTGCTCAGTACGCTGGGTGCTCAGTACTCAGGGTGCTGGGTGCTCAGTACTCAGGGTGCTCGGTGCTCAGTACTCAGGGTGCTGGGTGCTCAGTGCTCGGGGTGCTGGGTGCTCAGTACTCAGGGTGCTGGGTGCTCAGTGCTCGGGGTGCTGGGTGCTCAGTGCTCAGTGCTCAGTACTCAGGGCGCTGGGTGCTCAGTGCTCGGGGTGCTGGGTGCTCAGTGCTCAGTACTCAGGGTGCTGGGTGCTCAGTACTCAGGGTGCTGGGTGCTTAGTACTCAGGGTGCTGGGTGCTCAGTGCTCGGGGTGCTGGGTGCTCAGTGCTCAGTGCTCAGTACTCAGGGTGCTGGGTGCACAGTGCTCAGGGTGCTGGGTGCTCAGTGCTCAGGTTGCTGGGTGCTCAGTGCTCAGGGTGCTGGGTACTCAGTGCTCAGGTTGCTGGGTGCTCAGTACTCAGGGTGCTGGGTGCTCAGTACTCAGGGTGCTGGGTGCTCAGTGCTCGGGGTGCTGGGTGCTCAGTGCTCAGTGCTCAGGGTGCTGGGTGCTCAGTGCTCGGGGTGCTCGGTGCTCAGTACTCAGGGTGCTGGGTGCTCAGTGCTCGAGGTGCTCAGTACTCAGGGTGCTGTGTGTTCAGTGCTCAGGGTGCTGGGTGCTCAGTACTCAGGGTGCTGGGTGCTCAGTACTCGGGGTGCTGGGTGCTCAGTACTCAGGGTGCTGAGTGCTCAGTGCTCAGGGTGCTGGGTGCTCAGTGCTCGGTGTGCTGGGTGCTCAGTGCTCAGTACTCAGGGTGCTGGGTGCTCAGTGCTCGGGGTCCTGGGTGCTCAGTGCTCAGTACTCAGGGTGCTGGGTGCTCAGTGCTCAGGGTGCTGTGTGCTCAGTGCTCAGGGTGCTGGGTACTCAGTGCTCAGGGTGCTGGGTGTTCAGTACTCAGGGTGCTGGGTGCTCAGTACTCAGGGTGCTGGGTGCTCAGTGCTCGGGGTGCTGTGTGCTCAGTGCTCACGGTGCTGGGTGCTCAGTGCTCGGGGTGCTCGGTGCTCAGTACTCAGGGTGCTCAGTACTCAGGGTGCTGGGTGCTTAGTGCTCGGGGTGCTGGGTGCTCAGTGCTCAGGGTGAATGGTGCTCAGTACTCCGGATGCTGGGTGCTCAGTACTCAGGGTGCTGGGTGCTCAGAACTCAGGGTGCTGGGTGCTCAGTCCTCAGGGTGCTGGGTGCTCAGGGTGCTGGGTGCTCAGTGCTCGGGGTGCTCGGTGCTCAGTATTCAGGGTGCTGAGTGCTCAGTACTCAGGGTGCTGGGTGCTCAGTACTCAGGGTCCTGGGTGCTCAGTGCTCGGGGTGCTGGGTGCTCAGTGCTCAGGGTGCTGGGTGCTCAGTGCTCGGGGTGCTGGGTGCTCAGAACTCAGGGTGCTGGGTGCTCAGTACTCAGGGTGCTGGGTGCTCAGTGCTCAGTGTGCTGGGTGCTCAGTACTCAGGGTGCTCGGTGCTCTATACTTTGGGTGCTCAGTACTCAGGGTGCTGGGTGCTCAGTGCTCAGGGTGCTGGGTGCTCAGTGCTCAGTGTGCTGGGTGCTCAGTGCTCAGGGTGCTGGGTGCTCAGTGCTCAGGGTGCTGGGTGCTCAGTGCTCAGGGTGCTGGGTGCTCAGTGCTCAGGGTGCTGGGTGCTCAGTGCTCAGAGTGCTGGGTGCTCGGTTCTCGGGGTGCTGGGTGCTTAGTGCTCGCGGTGCCCGGTGCTCAGTACTCGGGGTGCTCAGTGCTCAGTACTCAGGGTGCTGGGTGCTCAGTGCTCAGGGTGCTGGGTGCTCAGTACTCAGGGTGCTGGGTGCTCGGTGCTCAGTACGCTGGGTGCTCAGTACTCAGGGTGCTGGGTACTCAGTACTCAGGGTGCTCGGTGCTCAGTACTCAGGGTGCTGGGTGCTCAGTGCTCGGGGTGCTGGGTGCTCAGTACTCAGGGTGCTGGGTGCTCAGTACTCAGGGTGCTGGGTGCTCAGTGCTCAGGGTGCTGGGTGCTCAGTACTCAGGGTGCTGGGTGCTCGGTGCTCAGTACGCTGGGTGCTCAGTACTCAGGGTGCTGGGTGCTCAGTACTCAGGGTGCTCGGTGCTCAGTACTCAGGGTGCTGGGTGCTCAGTGCTCGGGGTGCTGGGTGCTCAGTACTCAGGGTGCTGGCTGCTCAGTGCTCGGGGTGCTGGGTGCTCAGTGCTCAGTGCTCAGTACTCAGGGTGCTGGGTGCTCAGTGCTCGGGGTGCTGGGTGCTCAGTGCTCAGTACTCAGGGTGCTGGGTGCTCAGTACTCAGGGTGCTGGGTGCTTAGTACTCAGGGTGCTGGGTGCTCAGTGCTCGGGGTGCTGGGTGCTCAGTGCTCAGTGCTCAGTACTCAGGGTGCTGGGTGCACAGTGCTCAGGGTGCTGGGTGCTCAGTGCTCAGGGTGCTGGGTGCTCAGTGCTCAGGGTGCTGGGTACTCAGTGCTCAGGGTGCTGGGTGCTCAGTACTCAGGGTGCTGGGTGCTCAGTACTCAGGGTGCTGGGTGCTCAGTGCTCGGGGTGCTGGGTGCTCAGTGCTCGGGGTGCTGGGTGCTCATTGCTCGGGGTGCTCGGTGCTCAGTACTCAGGGTGCTGGGTGCTCAGTGCTCGAGGTGCTCAGTACTCAGGGTGCTGTGTGTTCAGTGTTCACGGTGCTGGGTGCTCAGTACTCAGGGTGCTCGGTGCTTAGTACTCAGGGGGCTGGGTGCTCAGTGCTCGGGGTGATGGGTGCTCAGTGATCAGTACTCAAGGTGCTGGGTGCTCAGTGCTCGGGGTGCTGGGTGCTCAGTGCTCAGTACTCAGGGTGCTGGGTGCTCAGTGCTCAGGGTGCTGGGTGCTCAGTGCTCGGGGTGCTGGGTGCTCAGTACTCAGGGTGCTGGGTGCTCAGTTCTCGGGGTGCTCGGTGATCAGTACTCAGTGCTCAGGGTGCTCAGTGCTCAGGGTGCTGGGTGTTCAGTACTCAGGGTGCTTGGTGCTCGGTACTCAGGGTGCTGGGTGCTCAGTGCTCAGGGTGCTGGGTGCTCAGTACTCGGGGTGCTCGGTGCTCAGTGCTCAGGGTGCTGTGTGCTCAGTACTCAGGGTGCTGGGTGCTCAGTACTCAGGGTGCTGGGTGCTCAGTGCTCAGGGTGCTGGGTGCTCAGTACTCAGGGTGCTGGGTGCTCAGTGCTCAGGGTGCTGTGTGCTCAGTACTCAGTGTGCTGGGTGCTCAGTGCTCGGGGTGCTGGGTGCTCAGTGCTCAGGGTGCTCGGTGCTCAGTACTCAGGGTGCTGTGTGCTCAGTACTCGGGTTGCTGGGTGCTCAGTACTCAGGGTGCTGGGTGCTCAGTGCTCAGGGTGCTGGGTGCTCAGTGCTCGGTGTGCTGGGTGCTCAGTGCTTAGTACTCAGGGTGCTGGGTGCTCAGTGCTCGGGGTCCTGGGTGCTCAGTGCTCAGTACTCAGGGTGCTGGGTGCTCAGTGCTCAGGGTGCTGTGTGCTCAGTGCTCAGGGTGCTGGGTACTCAGTGCTCAGTGTGCTGGGTGTTCAGTACTCAGGGTGCTGGGTGCTCAGTACTCAGGGTGCTGGGTGCTCAGTGCTCGGGGTGCTCAGTGCTCAGTACTCAGGGTGCTGGGTGCTCAGTGCTCAGGGTGCTGGGTGCTCAGTACTCAGGGTGCTGGGTGCTCGGTGCTCAGTACGCTGGGTGCTCAGTACTCAGGGTGCTGGGTGCTCAGTACTCAGGGTGCTCGGTGCTCAGTACTCAGGGTGCTGGGTGCTCAGTGCTCGGGGTGCTGGGTGCTCAGTACTCAGGGTGCTGGGTGCTCAGTGCTCGGGGTGCTGGGTGCTCAGTGCTCAGTGCTCAGTACTCAGGGCGCTGGGTGCTCAGTGCTCGGGGTGCTGGGTGCTCAGTGCTCAGTACTCAGGGTGCTGGGTGCTCAGTACTCAGGGTGCTGGGTGCTTAGTACTCAGGGTGCTGGGTGCTCAGTGCTCGGGGTGCTGGGTGCTCAGTGCTCAGTGCTCAGTACTCAGGGTGCTGGGTGCACAGTGCTCAGGGTGCTGGGTGCTCAGTGCTCAGGTTGCTGGGTGCTCAGTGCTCAGGGTGCTGGGTACTCAGTGCTCAGGTTGCTGGGTGCTCAGTACTCAGGGTGCTGGGTGCTCAGTACTCAGGGTGCTGGGTGCTCAGTGCTCGGGGTGCTGGGTGCTCAGTGCTCAGTGCTCAGGGTGCTGGGTGCTCAGTGCTCGGGGTGCTCGGTGCTCAGTACTCAGGGTGCTGGGTGCTCAGTGCTCGAGGTGCTCAGTACTCAGGGTGCTGTGTGTTCAGTGCTCAGGGTGCTGGGTGCTCAGTACTCAGGGTGCTGGGTGCTCAGTACTCGGGGTGCTGGGTGCTCAGTACTCAGGGTGCTGAGTGCTCAGTGCTCAGGGTGCTGGGTGCTCAGTGCTCGGTGTGCTGGGTGCTCAGTGCTCAGTACTCAGGGTGCTGGGTGCTCAGTGCTCGGGGTCCTGGGTGCTCAGTGCTCAGTACTCAGGGTGCTGGGTGCTCAGTGCTCAGGGTGCTGTGTGCTCAGTGCTCAGGGTGCTGGGTACTCAGTGCTCAGGGTGCTGGGTGTTCAGTACTCAGGGTGCTGGGTGCTCAGTACTCAGGGTGCTGGGTGCTCAGTGCTCGGGGTGCTGGGTGCTCAGTGCTCAAGGTGCTGGGTGCTCAGTGCTCGGGGTGCTCGGTGCTCAGTACTCAGGGTGCTCAGTACTCAGGGTGCTGGGTGCTTAGTGCTCGGGGTGCTGGGTGCTCAGTGCTCAGGGTGAATGGTGCTCAGTACTCCGGATGCTGGGTGCTCAGTACTCAGGGTGCTGGGTGCTCAGAACTCAGGGTGCTGGGTGCTCAGTCCTCAGGGTGCTGGGTGCTCAGGGTGCTGGGTGCTCAGTGCTCGGGGTGCTCGGTGCTCAGTATTCAGGGTGCTGAGTGCTCAGTACTCAGGGTGCTGGGTGCTCAGTACTCAGGGTCCTGGGTGCTCAGTGCTCGGGGTGCTGGGTGCTCAGTGCTCAGGGTGCTGGGTGCTCAGTGCTCGGGGTGCTGGGTGCTCAGAACTCAGGGTGCTGGGTGCTCAGTACTCAGGGTGCTGGGTGCTCAGTGCTCAGTGTGCTGGGTGCTCAGTACTCAGGGTGCTCGGTGCTCTATACTTTGGGTGCTCAGTACTCAGGGTGCTGGGTGCTCAGTGCTCAGGGTGCTGGGTGCTCAGTGCTCAGTGTGCTGGGTGCTCAGTGCTCAGGGTGCTGGGTGCTCAGTGCTCAGGGTGCTGGGTGCTCAGTGCTCAGGGTGCTGGGTGCTCAGTGCTCAGGGTGCTGGGTGCTCAGTGCTCAGAGTGCTGGGTGCTCGGTTCTCGGGGTGCTGGGTGCTTAGTGCTCGCGGTGCCCGGTGCTCAGTACTCGGGGTGCTCAGTGCTCAGTACTCAGGGTGCTGGGTGCTCAGTGCTCAGGGTGCTGGGTGCTCAGTACTCAGGGTGCTGGGTGCTCGGTGCTCAGTACGCTGGGTGCTCAGTACTCAGGGTGCTGGGTACTCAGTACTCAGGGTGCTCGGTGCTCAGTACTCAGGGTGCTGGGTGCTCAGTGCTCGGGGTGCTGGGTGCTCAGTACTCAGGGTGCTGGGTGCTCAGTGCTTGGGGTGCTGGGTGCTCAGTGCTCAGTGCTCAGTACTCAGGGCGCTGGGTGCTCAGTGTTCAGGGTGCTGGGTGCTCAGTGCTCAGGGTGCTGGGTGCTCAGTGCTCAGGGTGCTGGGTACTCAGTGCTCAGCGTGCTGGGTGCTCAGTACTCAGGGTGCTGGGTGCTCAGTACTCAGGGTGCTGGGTGCTCAGTGCTCGGGGTGCTGGGTGCTCAGTGCTCGGGGTGCCGGGTGTTCAGTGCTCGGGGTGCTCGGTGCTCAGTACTCAGGGTGCTGGGTGCTCAGTGCTCGAGGTGCTCAGTACTCAGGGTGCTGTGTGTTCAGTGCTCAGGGTGCTGGGTGCTCAGTACTCAGGGTGCTCGGTGCTTAGTACTCTGGGGGCTGGGTGCTCAGTGCTCGGGGTGCTGGGTGCTCAGTGCTCAGTACTCAGGGTGCTGGGTGCTCAGTGCTTGGGGTGCTGGGTGCTCAGTGCTCAGTACTCAGGGTGCTGGGTGCTCAGTGCTCAGGGTGCTGGGTGCTCAGTGCTCGGGGTGCTGGGTGCTCATTACTCAGTGTGCTGGGTGCTCAGTACTCCGGGTGCTGGGTGCTCAGTTCTCGGGGTGCTCGGTGCTCAGTACTCAGTGCTCAGGGTGCTCAGTGCTCAGGGAGCTGGGTGTTCAGTCCTCAGGGTGCTGGGTGCTCAGTACTCGGGGTGCTCGGTGCTCAGTGCTCAGGGTGCTGGGTGCTCAGTACTCAGGGTGCTGGGTGCTCAGTACTCAGGGTGCTGGGTGCTCAGTGCTCAGGGTGCTGGGTACTCAGTGCTCAGGGTGCTCGTTGCTCAGTACTCGGGGTGCTGGGTGCTCATTCTCGGGTGCTGGGTGCTCAGTGCTCGGGGTGCTGGGTGCTCAGTACTCAGAGTGCTGGGTGCTCAGTGCTCAGGGTGCTGGGTGCTCAGTACTCAGGGTGCTGGGGGCTCAGTGCTCAGGGTGCTGGGTGCTCAGTACTCAGGGTGCTGGGTGCTCAGTGCTCAGGGTGCTGGGTGCTCAGTACTCAGGGTGCTGGGAGCTCAGTGCTCAGGGTGATCGGTGCTCAGTACTCACGGTGCTCAGTACTCAGGGTGCTGGGTGCTCAGTGCTCGGGGTGCTGGGTGCTCAGTACTCAGGGTGCTGGGTGCTCAGTGCTCTGTTTTCTGGGTGCTCAGTGCTCAGGGTGATCGGTGCTCAGTACTCAGGGTGCTGGGTGCTCAGTACTCAGGGTGCTGGGTGCTCAGTGCTCGGGTGCTGGGTGGTCAGTGCTCAGGGTGATCGGTGCTCAGTACTCAGGGTGCTGGGTGCTCAGTGCTCAGGGTGCTGGGTGCTCAGTCCTCAGTGTGCTCAGTGGTCAGGGTGCTGTGTGCTCAGTGCTCGGGGTGCTGGGTGCTCAGTGCTCAGTGCTCAGGGTGCTGGGTGCTCAGTGCTCAGGGTGCTGGTTGCTCAGTACTCAGGGTGCTGGGTGCTCAGTACTCAGGGTGCTGGGTGCTCAGTGCTCAGGGTGCTTGGTGCGCAGTACTCAGTGTGCTGGGTGATCAGTGCTCGGGGTGCTGGTTGCTCAGTGCTCAGGGTGCTGGGTGCTCAGTGCTCAGGGTGCTGGGTGCTCAGTACTCAGGGTGCTGGGTGCTCAGTGCTCGGGGTGCTCGGTGCTCAGTACTCAAGGTGCTAGGTGCTCAGTGCTCAGGGTGCTGGGTGCTCAGTGATCAGGGTGCTGGGTGCTCAGTACTCAGGGTGCTCGGTGCTCAGTACTCAGGGTTCTCAGTGCTCAGTACTCAGGTTGCTGGGTACTCAGTGATCAGGGTGCTGGGTGCTCAGTACTCAGGGTGCTCAGTGCTCAGTACTCGGGGTGCTTGGTGCTCAGTACTCAGGGTGCTCAGTGCTCAGTACTCGGCGTGCTGGGTGCTCAGTGCTCAGGGTGCTCAGTGCTCACTGCTCGTTGTGCTGGGTGCTCAGTGCTCCGGGCGCTGGGTGCTCAGTGCTCGGGGTGCTGGGTGCTCAGTACTCGGGGTGCGAGGTGCTCAGTGCTCAGGGTGCTGGGTGCTCAGTGCTCGGGGTGCTCGGTGCTCAGTACTCAGGGTGCTGAGTGCTCAGTACTCAGGGTGCTGGGTGCTCAGTACTCAGGGTGCTGGGTGCTCAGTGCTCAGGGTGCTGGGTGATCAGTGCTCAGTGTGCTGGGTGCTCAGTGCTCAGGGTGCTGGGTGCTCAGTGCTCGGGGTGCTGGGTGCTCCGTACTCAGGGTGCTGGGTGCTCAGTGCTCAGGGTGCTGGGTGCTCAGTGCTCGGGGCGCTGGGTGCTCAGTGCTCGGGGTGCTCGGAGCTCAGTACTCAGGGTGCTGGGTGCTCAGTTCTCGGGGTGATCGGTGCTCAGTAGTCAGGGTGCTGTTTGCTCAGTGCTTGGGGTGCTTGGTGCTCAGTACATTGGGTGCTCACTACTCAGGGTGCTGGGTGCTCAGTGCTCAGGGTGCTGGGTGCTCAGTGCTCAGGGTGCTGGGTGCTCAGTACTCAGGGTGCTGGGTGCTCAGTGCTCGGGGTGCTGGGTGCTCAGTGTTCAGGGTGCTGGGTGCTCAGTGCTCAGGGTGCTGGGTGCTCAGTACTCAGGGTGCTGGGAGCTCAGTTCTCAGGGTGCAGGGTGCTCAGTCCTCAGGGTGCTCAGTGCTCAGGGTGCTGGGTGCTCAGGGCTCGGGGTGCTCGGTGCTCAGTACTCAGGGTGCTGAGTGGTCAGTACTCAGGGTGCTGGGTGCTCAGTACTCAGGGTGCTGGGTGCTCAGCGCTCAGTGTGCTGGGTGATCTGTGCTCAGGGTGCTGGGTGCTCAGTGCTCAGGGTGCTGGGTGCTCAGTGCTCGGGGTGCTGGGTGCCCAGTACTCAGGGTGCTGGGTGCTAAGTGCTCAGGGTGCGGGGTGCTCAGTGCTCGGGGCGCTGGATGCTCAGTGCTCGGGGTGCTCGGAGCTCAGTACTCAGGGTGCTGGATGTTCAGTGCTCGGGGTGATCGGTGCTCAGTACTCAGGGTGCTGGGTGCAGTGCCCAGGGTGCTGGGTGCTCAGTGCTCGGGGTGCTCGGTGCTCAGTACTCACGGTGCTGAGTGCTCAGTACTCAGGGTGCTGGGTGCTCAGTACTCAGGGTGCTGGGTGCTCAGCGCTCAGTGTGCTGGGTGATCTGTGCTCAGTGTGCTGGGTGCTCAGTGCTCAGGGTGCTGGGTGCTCAGTACTCGGGGTGCTGGGTGCCCAGTACTCAGGGTGCTGGGTGCTAAGTGCTCAGGGTGCTGGGTGCTCAGTGCTCGGGGCGCTGGATGCTCATTGCTCGGGGTGCTCGGAGCTCAGTACTCAGGGTGCTGGGTGCTCAGTGCTCAGGGTGATCGGTGCTCAGTACTCAGGGTGCTGGGTGCTCAGTGCTCGGGGTGCTCGGTGCTCAGTACGTTGGGTGCTCACTACTCAGGGTGCTGGGTTCTCAGTGCTCGGGGTGATCGGTGCTCAGTACTCAGGGTGCTGGGTGCTCAGTGCTCGGGGTGCTCGGTGCTCAGTACGTTGGGTGCTCACTACTCAGGGTGCTGGGTGCTCAGTGCTCAGGGTGCTGGGTGCTCAGTGCTCGGGGTGCTCGGTGCTCAGTACGTTGGGTGCTCACTACTCAGGGTGCTGGGTGCTCAGTGCTCAGGGTGCTGGGTGTTCAGTACTCAGGGTGCTGGGTGCTCAGTACTCAGGGTGCGGGGTGCTCAGTGCTCAGGGTGCTGGGTGCTCAGTATTCGGGGTGCTCGATGCTCAGTGCTCAGGGTGCTGGGTGCTCAGTGCTCAGGGTGCTGGGTGATCAGTGCTCAGTGTGCTGGGTGCTCAGTGCTCAGGGTGCTGGTTGCTCAGTGCTCGGGTTGTTGGGTGCTCAGTACTCAGGGTGCTGGGTGCTCAGTGCTCAGGGTGCTGCGTGCTCAGTGCTCGGGGTGCTCGGAGCTCAGTACTAAGGGTGCTGGGTGCTCAGTGCTCGGGGTGATCGGTGCTCAGTAGACAGGGTGCTGGGTGCTCAGTGCTAGGGGTGCTCGGTGCTCAGTACGTTGGGTGCTCACTACTCAGGGTGCTGGGTGCTCAGTGCTCAGGGTGCTGGGTGCTCAGTGCTCAGGGTGCTGGGTGCTCAGTACTCAGGGTGCTGGGTGCTCAGTGCTCGGGGTGCTGGGTGCTCAGTGCTCAGGGTGCTGGGTGCTCAGGGCTCGGGGTGCTCGGTGCTCAGTACTCAGGGTGCTGAGTGCTCAGTACTCAGGGTGCTGGGTGCTCAGTACTCAGGGTGCTGGGTGCTCTGCGCTCATTGTGCTGGGTGATCTGTGCTCAGGGTGCTGGTTGCTCAGTGCTCAGGGTGCTGGGTGCTCAGTGCTCGGGGTGCTGGGTGCCCAGTACTCAGGGTGCTGGGTGCTAAGTGCTCAGGGTGCGGGGTGCTCAGTGCTCGGGGCGCTGGATGCTCAGTGCTCGGGGTGCTCGGAGCTCAGTACTCAGGGTGCTGGGTGTTCAGTGCTCGGAGTGATCAGTGCTCAGTACTCAGGGTGCTGGGTGCAGTGCCCAGGGTGCTGGGTGCTCAGTGCTCGGGGTGCTCGGTGCTCAGTACTCACGGTGCTGAGTGCTCAGTACTCAGGGTGCTGGGTGCTCAGTACTCAGGGTGCTGGGTGCTCAGCGCTCAGTGTGCTGGGTGATCTGTGCTCAGTGTGCTGGGTGCTCAGTGCTCAGGGTGCTGGGTGCTCAGTGCTCGGGGTGCTGGGTGCCCAGTACTCAGGGTGCTGGGTGCTAAGTGCTCAGGGTGCTGGGTGCTCAGTGCTCGGGGCGCTGGATGCTCATTGCTCGGGGTGCTCGGAGCTCAGTACTCAGGGTGCTGGGTGCTCAGTGCTCAGGGTGATCGGTGCTCAGTACTCAGGGTGCTGGGTGCTCAGTGCTCGGGGTGCTCGGTGCTCAGTACGTTGGGTGCTCACTACTCAGGGTGCTGGGTTCTCAGTGCTCGGGGTGATCGGTGCTCAGTACTCAGGGTGCTGGGTGCTCAGTGCTCGGGGTGATCGTTGCTCAGTACTCAAGGTGCTAGGTGCTCAGTGCTCAGGGTGCTGGGTGCTCAGTGATCAGGGTGCTGGGTGCTCAGTACTCAGGGTGCTCGGTGCTCAGTACTCAGGGTTCTCAGTGCTCAGTACTCAGGTTGCTGGGTACTCAGTGATCAGGGTGCTGGGTGCTCAGTACTCAGGGTGCTCAGTGCTCAGTACTCGGGGTGCTCGGTGCTCAGTACTCAGGGTGCTGAGTGCTCAGTACTCAGGGTGCTGGGTGCTCAGTACGCGGGGTGCTGGGTGCTCAGTGCTCAGCGTGCTGGGTGCTCAGTACTTAGGGTGCTCGGTGCTCAGTGCTTGGGGTGCTGGGTGCTCAGTACTCAGGGTGCTGGGTGCTCAGTGCTCAGGGTGCTGGGTGCTCAGTGCTCAGGGTGCTGGGTGCTCAGTACTCAGTGCTCAGGATGCTGGGTGCTCAGTGCTCGGGCTGCTGGGTGCTCAGTGCTCAGGGTGCTGGGTGCTCAGTGCTAGGGGTGATGGGTCCTCAGTGCTCGGGGTCTGGGTGCTCAGTACTCAGGGTGCTGGGTGCTCAGTGCTCAGGGTGCTGGGTGCTCAGTACTCAGGGTGCTGGGTGCTCAGTACTCAGGGTGCTCGGTGCTCAGTACTCAGGGTGCTGGGTGCTCAGTGCTCAGGGTGCTGGGTACTCAGTACTCAGGGTGCTGGGTGCTCAGTACTCAGGGTGCTGGGTGCTCAGTGCTCAGGGTGCTGGGTGCTCAGTGCTCAGGGTGCTGGGTGCTCAGTACTCAGGGTGCTGGGTGCTTAGTGCTCAGGGTGATCGGTGCTCAGTACTCAGGGTGCTCAGTACTCAGGATGCTGGGTGCTCAGTGCTCAGGGTGCTGGGTGCTCAGTACTCAGGGTGCTGGGTGCTCAGTGCTCGGGGTGCTGGGTGCTCAGTGCTCAGGGTGATCGGTGCTCAGTACTCAGGGTGCTGGGTGCTCAGTGCTCAGGGTGCTGGGTGCTCAGGCCTCAGGGTGCTCAGTGCTCAGGGTGCTGGGTGCTCAGTGCTCGGGGTGCTCGGTGCTCAGTACTCAGGGTGCTGAGTGCTCAGTACTCAGGGTGCTGGGTGCTCAGTACTCATGGTGCTGGGTGCTCAGTACTCAGGGGACTGGGTGCTCAGTGCTCAGGGTGCTGGGTGCTCAGTGCTCAGGGCGCTGGGTGCTCAGTGCTCGGGGTGCTGGGTGCTCAGTGCTCGGGGTGCTGGGTGGTCAGTGCTCAGTGCTCAAGGTGCTGGGTGCTCAGTGCTCAGTGCTCAGGGTGCTGGGTGCTCAGTACTCAGGGTGCTGGGTGCTCAGTACTCAGGGTGCTGGGTGCTCAGTTCTCGTGGTGCTGGGTGCTTAGTGCTCAGGGTGCTGGGTGCTCAGTGCTCAGGGTGCTGGGTGCTCAGTACTCAGGGTGCTGGGTGCTCAGTGCTCGGGGTGCTCGGTGCTCAGTACTCAAGGTGCTGGGTGCTCAGTGCTCAGGGTGCTGGGTGCTCAGTCCTCGGGGTGCTCCGTGCTCAGTGCTCAGGGTGCTGGGTGCTCAGTACTCAGGGTGCTGGGTGCTCAGTTCTCGGGGTGCTCGGTGCTCAGTACTCAAGGTGCTGGGTGCTCAGTGCTCAGGGTGCCGGGTGCTCAGTCCTCGGGGTGCTCCGTGCTCAGTGATCACCGTGCTGGGTGCTCAGTACTCAGGGTGCTCGGTGTTCAGTACTCAGGGTTCTCAGTGCTCAGTACTCAGGGTGCTGGGTGCTCAGTGCTCAGGGTGCTGGGTGCTCAGTACTCAGGGTGCTCAGTGCTCAGTACTCGGGGTGCTTGTTGCTCAGCACTCAGGTTGCTCAGTGCTCAGTGCTCAGGGTGCTGGTTGCTCAGTACTCAGGGTGCTGGGTGCTCAGTACTCAGGGTGCTGGGTGCTCAGTGCTCAGGGTGCTTGGTGCGCAGTACTCAGTGTGCTGGGTGATCAGTGCTCGGGGTGCTGGTTGCTCAGTGCTCAGGGTGCTGGGTGCTCAGTGCTCAGGGTGCTGGGTGCTCAGTACTCAGGGTGCTGGGTGCTCAGTGCTCGGGGTGCTCGGTGCTCAGTACTCAAGGTGCTAGGTGCTCAGTGCTCAGGGTGCTGGGTGCTCAGTGATCAGGGTGCTGGGTGCTCAGTACTCAGGGTGCTCGGTGCTCAGTACTCAGGGTTCTCAGTGCTCAGTACTCAGGTTGCTGGGTACTCAGTGATCAGGGTGCTGGGTGCTCAGTACTCAGGGTGCTCAGTGCTCAGTACTCGGGGTGCTTGGTGCTCAGTACTCAGGGTGCTCAGTGCTCAGTACTCGGCGTGCTGGGTGCTCAGTGCTCAGGGTGCTCAGTGCTCACTGCTCGTGGTGCTGGGTGTTCAGTGCTCCGGGCGCTGGGTGCTCAGTGCTCGGGGTGCTGGGTGCTCAGTACTCGGGGTGCGGGGTGCTCAGTGCTCAGGGTGCTGGGTGCTCAGTGCTCGGGGTGCTCGGTGCTCAGTACTCAGGGTGCTGAGTGCTCAGTACTCAGGGTGCTGGGTGCTCAGTACTCAGGGTGCTGGGTGCTCAGTGCTCAGGGTGCTGGGTGATCAGTGCTCAGTGTGCTGGGTGCTCAGTGCTCAGGGTGCTGGGTGCTCAGTGCTCGGGGTGCTGGGTGCTCCGTACTCAGGGTGCTGGGTGCTCAGTGCTCAGGGTGCTGGGTGCTCAGTGCTCGGGGCGCTGGGTGCTCAGTGCTCGGGGTGCTCGGAGCTCAGTACTCAGGGTGCTGGGTGCTCAGTTCTCGGGGTGATCGGTGCTCAGTAGTCAGGGTGCTGGGTGCTCAGTGCTCGGGGTGCTTGGTGCTCAGTACATTGGGTGCTCACTACTCAGGGTGCTGGGTGCTCAGTGCTCAGGGTGCTGGGTGCTCAGTGCTCAGGGTGCTGGGTGCTCAGTACTCAGGGTGCTGGGTGCTCAGTGCTCGGGGTGCTGGGTGCTCAGTGTTCAGGGTGCTGGGTGCTCAGTGCTCAGGGTGCTGGGTGCTCAGTACTCAGGGTGCTGGGAGCTCAGTTCTCAGGGTGCAGGGTGCTCAGTCCTCAGGGTGCTCAGTGCTCAGGGTGCTGGGTGCTCAGGGCTCGGGGTGCTCGGTGCTCAGTACTCAGGGTGCTGAGTGGTCAGTACTCAGGGTGCTGGGTGCTCAGTACTCAGGGTGCTGGGTGCTCAGCGCTCAGTGTGCTGGGTGATCTGTGCTCAGGGTGCTGGGTGCTCAGTGCTCAGGGTGCTGGGTGCTCAGTGCTCGGGGTGCTGGGTGCCCAGTACTCAGGGTGCTGGGTGCTAAGTGCTCAGGGTGCGGGGTGCTCAGTGCTCGGGGCGCTGGATGCTCAGTGCTCGGGGTGCTCGGAGCTCAGTACTCAGGGTGCTGGATGTTCAGTGCTCGGGGTGATCGGTGCTCAGTACTCAGGGTGCTGGGTGCAGTGCCCAGGGTGCTGGGTGCTCAGTGCTCGGGGTGCTCGGTGCTCAGTACTCACGGTGCTGAGTGCTCAGTACTCAGGGTGCTGGGTGCTCAGTACTCAGGGTGCTGGGTGCTCAGCGCTCAGTGTGCTGGGTGATCTGTGCTCAGTGTGCTGGGTGCTCAGTGCTCAGGGTGCTGGGTGCTCAGTACTCGGGGTGCTGGGTGCCCAGTACTCAGGGTGCTGGGGGCTAAGTGCTCAGGGTGCTGGGTGCTCAGTGCTCGGGGCGCTGGATGCTCATTGCTCGGGGTGCTCGGAGCTCAGTACTCAGGGTGCTGGGTGCTCAGTGCTCAGGGTGATCGGTGCTCAGTACTCAGGGTGCTGGGTGCTCAGTGCTCGGGGTGCTCGGTGCTCAGTACGTTGGGTGCTCACTACTCAGGGTGCTGGGTTCTCAGTGCTCGGGGTGATCGGTGCTCAGTACTCAGGGTGCTGGGTGCTCAGTGCTCGGGGTGCTCGGTGCTCAGTACGTTGGGTGCTCACTACTCAGGGTGCTGGGTGCTCAGTGCTCAGGGTGCTGGGTGCTCAGTGCTCGGGGTGCTCGGTGCTCAGTACGTTGGGTGCTCACTACTCAGGGTGCTGGGTGCTCAGTGCTCAGGGTGCTGGGTGTTCAGTACTCAGGGTGCTGGGTGCTCAGTACTCAGGGTGCGGGGTGCTCAGTGCTCAGGGTGCTGGGTGCTCAGTACTCGGGGTGCTCGATGCTCAGTGCTCAGGGTGCTGGGTGCTCAGTGCTCAGGGTGCTGGGTGATCAGTGCTCAGTGTGCTGGGTGCTCAGTGCTCAGGGTGCTGGTTGCTCAGTGCTCGGGTTGTTGGGTGCTCAGTACTCAGGGTGCTGGGTGCTCAGTGCTCAGGGTGCTGCGTGCTCAGTGCTCGGGGTGCTCGGAGCTCAGTACTAAGGGTGCTGGGTGCTCAGTGCTCGGGGTGATCGGTGCTCAGTAGTCAGGGTGCTGGGTGCTCAGTGCTAGGGGTGCTCGGTGCTCAGTACGTTGGGTGCTCACTACTCAGGGTGCTGGGTGCTCAGTGCTCAGGGTGCTGGGTGCTCAGTGCTCAGGGTGCTGGGTGCTCAGTACTCAGGGTGCTGGGTGCTCAGTGCTCGGGGTGCTGGGTGCTCAGTGCTCAGGGTGCTGGGTGCTCAGGGCTCGGGGTGCTCGGTGCTCAGTACTCAGGGTGCTGAGTGCTCAGTACTCAGGGTGCTGGGTGCTCAGTACTCAGGGTGCTGGGTGCTCTGCGCTCATTGTGCTGGGTGATCTGTGCTCAGGGTGCTGGTTGCTCAGTGCTCAGGGTGCTGGGTGCTCAGTGCTCGGGGCGCTGGATGCTCAGTGCTCGGGGTGCTCGGAGCTCAGTACTCAGGGTGCTGGGTGTTCAGTGCTCGGAGTGATCAGTGCTCAGTACTCAGGGTGCTGGGTGCAGTGCCCAGGGTGCTGGGTGCTCAGTGCTCGGGGTGCTCGGTGCTCAGTACTCACGGTGCTGAGTGCTCAGTACTCAGGGTGCTGGGTGCTCAGTACTCAGGGTGCTGGGTGCTCAGCGCTCAGTGTGCTGGGTGATCTGTGCTCAGTGTGCTGGGTGCTCAGTGCTCAGGGTGCTGGGTGCTCAGTGCTCGGGGTGCTGGGTGCCCAGTACTCAGGGTGCTGGGTGCTAAGTGCTCAGGGTGCTGGGTGCTCAGTGCTCGGGGCGCTGGATGCTCATTGCTCGGGGTGCTCGGAGCTCAGTACTCAGGGTGCTGGGTGCTCAGTGCTCAGGGTGATCGGTGCTCAGTACTCAGGGTGCTGGGTGCTCAGTGCTCGGGGTGCTCGGTGCTCAGTACGTTGGGTGCTCACTACTCAGGGTGCTGGGTTCTCAGTGCTCGGGGTGATCGGTGCTCAGTACTCAGGGTGCTGGGTGCTCAGTGCTCGGGGTGATCGGTGCTCAGTACTCAAGGTGCTAGGTGCTCAGTGCTCAGGGTGCTGGGTGCTCAGTGATCAGGGTGCTGGGTGCTCAGTACTCAGGGTGCTCGGTGCTCAGTACTCAGGGTTCTCAGTGCTCAGTACTCAGGTTGCTGGGTACTCAGTGATCAGGGTGCTGGGTGCTCAGTACTCAGGGTGCTCAGTGCTCAGTACTCGGGGTGCTCGGTGCTCAGTACTCAGGGTGCTGAGTGCTCAGTACTCAGGGTGCTGGGTGCTCAGTACGCGGGGTGCTGGGTGCTCAGTGCTCAGCGTGCTGGGTGCTCAGTACTTAGGGTGCTCGGTGCTCAGTGCTTGGGGTGCTGGGTGCTCAGTACTCAGGGTGCTGGGTGCTCAGTGCTCAGGGTGCTGGGTGCTCAGTGCTCAGGGTGCTGGGTGCTCAGTACTCAGTGCTCAGGATGCTGGGTGCTCAGTGCTCGGGCTGCTGGGTGCTCAGTGCTCAGGGTGCTGGGTGCTCAGTGCTAGGGGTGATGGGTCCTCAGTGCTCGGGGTCTGGGTGCTCAGTACTCAGGGTGCTGGGTGCTCAGTGCTCAGGGTGCTGGGTGCTCAGTACTCAGGGTGCTGGGTGCTCAGTACTCAGGGTGCTCGGTGCTCAGTACTCAGGGTGCTGGGTGCTCAGTGCTCAGGGTGCTGGGTACTCAGTACTCAGGGTGCTGGGTGCTCAGTACTCAGGGTGCTGGGTGCTCAGTGCTCAGGGTGCTGGGTGCTCAGTGCTCAGGGTGCTGGGTGCTCAGTACTCAGGGTGCTGGGTGCTTAGTGCTCAGGGTGATCGGTGCTCAGTACTCAGGGTGCTCAGTACTCAGGATGCTGGGTGCTCAGTGCTCAGGGTGCTGGGTGCTCAGTACTCAGGGTGCTGGGTGCTCAGTGCTCGGGGTGCTGGGTGCTCAGTGCTCAGGGTGATCGGTGCTCAGTACTCAGGGTGCTGGGTGCTCAGTGCTCAGGGTGCTGGGTGCTCAGGCCTCAGGGTGCTCAGTGCTCAGGGTGCTGGGTGCTCAGTGCTCGGGGTGCTCGGTGCTCAGTACTCAGGGTGCTGAGTGCTCAGTACTCAGGGTGCTGGGTGCTCAGTACTCATGGTGCTGGGTGCTCAGTACTCAGGGGACTGGGTGCTCAGTGCTCAGGGTGCTGGGTGCTCAGTGCTCAGGGCGCTGGGTGCTCAGTGCTCGGGGTGCTGGGTGCTCAGTGCTCGGGGTGCTGGGTGGTCAGTGCTCAGTGCTCAAGGTGCTGGGTGCTCAGTGCTCAGTGCTCAGGGTGCTGGGTGCTCAGTACTCAGGGTGCTGGGTGCTCAGTACTCAGGGTGCTGGGTGCTCAGTTCTCGTGGTGCTGGGTGCTTAGTGCTCAGGGTGCTGGGTGCTCAGTGCTCAGGGTGCTGGGTGCTCAGTACTCAGGGTGCTGGGTGCTCAGTGCTCGGGGTGCTCGGTGCTCAGTACTCAAGGTGCTGGGTGCTCAGTGCTCAGAGTGCTGGGTGCTCAGTCCTCGGGGTGCTCCGTGCTCAGTGCTCAGGGTGCTGGGTGCTCAGTACTCTGGGTGCTGGGTGCTCAGTTCTCGGGGTGCTCGGTGCTCAGTACTCAAGGTGCTGGGTGCTCAGTGCTCAGGGTGCCGGGTGCTCAGTCCTCGGGGTGCTCCGTGCTCAGTGATCACCGTGCTGGGTGCTCAGTACTCAGGGTGCTCGGTGTTCAGTACTCAGGGTTCTCAGTGCTCAGTACTCAGGGTGCTGGGTGCTCAGTGCTCAGGGTGCTGGGTGCTCAGTACTCAGGGTGCTCAGTGCTCAGTACTCGTCGTGCTTGTTGCTCAGCACTCAGGTTGCTCAGTGCTCAGTGCTCGGGGTGCTGGGTGCTCAGTACTCAGGGTGCTCGGTGCTCAGTACTAAGGGTGCTCAGTGCTCAGTACTCAGGTTGCTCAGTGCTCAGTGCTTGGGGTGCTGGGTGCTCAGTACTCAGGGTGCTGGGTGCTCAGTACTCAGGGTGCTGGGTGCTCAGTGCTCAGTACTCAGCGTGCTGGGTGCTCAGTGCTCGGGGTGCTGGGTCCTCAGTGCTCAGGGTGCTGGGTGCTCAGTACTCAGGGTGCTGGGTGCTCAGTGCTCGGGGTGCTGGGTCCTCAGTGCTCAGGGTGCTCAGTGCTCAGTGGTCGGGGTGCTGGGTGCTCAGTGCTCGGGGTGCTGGGTGCTCAGTGCTCAGGGTGCTGGTTGCTCAGTACTCAGTGTGCTCAGTGCTCAGGGTGCTGGGTGCTCAGAACTCAGGGTGCTGGGTGCGCAGTACTCAGGGTGCTGGGTGCTCAGAACTCAGGGTGCTTGATGCTCAGTACTCAGGGTGCTGGGTGCTCATTCTCGGGTTACTGGGTGCTCAGGACTCAGGTTGCTCAGTACTCTGGGTGCTCGGGGCTCAGTACTCATGGTGCTGGGTGCTCAGTACTCAGGGTGCTCGGTGCTCAGTTCTCAGGGTGCTCGGTGCTCAGTGTTTGGGGTGCTGGGTGCTCAGTACTCAGGGTGCTTGGTGCTCAGTGCTCAGGGTGCTGGCTGCTCAGTGCTCAGGATGCTGGGTGCTCAGTGCTCAGGGTGCTGGGTGCTCAGTGCTCAGGGTGGTCAGTGCTCAGTTTTCAGTACTCAGGGTGCTTGGTGCTCAGTACTCAGGGTGCTGGGTGCTCAGTGCTCGGGTTACCCGGTGCTCAGTGCTCGGGTTGCTCAGTGCTCAGTACTCAGGGTGCTGAGTGCTCAGTGCTCAGGGTGCTGGGTGCTCAGTGCTCAGGGTGCTGGGTTCTCAGTGCTCAGCGTGCTTGATGCTCAGTACTCAGGGTGCTGGGTGCTCAGTGCTCAGGGTGCTTGATGCTCAGTGCTCAGGGTGCTGGGTGCTCAGTGCTCTGGGTGCTTGGTGCTCAGTGCTCAGGGTGCTGGGTGCTCAGTGCTCAGGGTGCTGGGTGCTCAGTGACCGGGGTGATGGGTGCTGAGTGCTCAGGGTGCTGGTTGCTCAGTGCTCGGGGTGCTCGGTGCTCAGTGCTCGGGGTGCGGGGTGCTCAGTACTCAGGGTGCTGGGTGCTTAGTACTCAGGGTTCTCAGTGCTCAGTACACAGGGTGCTGGGTGCTCAGTGCTCGGGGTGCTGGGTGCTCAGTGCTCAGTACTCAGGGTGCTGGGTGCTCAGTGCTCAGGGTGCTGAGTGCTCAGTACTCAGCGTGCTGGGTGCTCAGTACTCAGGGTGCTGGGTGCTCAGTGCTCTGGGTGCTGGGTGCTCCGTGCTCAGGGTGCTGGGTGCTCAGTGCTCGGGGAGCTCGGTGCTCAGTACTCAGGGTGCTGGGTGCTCAGTACTCAGTGCTCGGGGTCCTGGGTGCTCCGTGCTCGGGGTGCTGGGTGCTCAGTAGTCAGGGTGCTGGGTGCTCATTCTCGGGGTGCTGGGTGCTCAGTGCTCGGGGTGCTGGGTGCTCAGTACTCAGGGTGCTGGGGGCTCTGTACTCAGGGTGCTGGGTGCTCAGTACTCAGGGTGCTCGGTTCTCAGTACTCAGGCTGCTGGGTGCTCAGTGCTCGGGGTGCTGGGTGCTCAGTGCTCAGGGTGATCGGTGCTCAGTACTCAGGGTGCTGGGTGCTCAGTGCTCAGGGTGCTGGGTGCTCAGTCCTCAGGTTGCTCAGTGCTCAGGGTGCTGGGTGCTCAGTGCTCGGGGTGCTCGGTGCTCAGTACTCAGGGTGCTGAGTGCTCAGTAGTCAGGGTGCTGGGTGCTCAGTACTCGGGGTGCTGGGTGCTCAGTGCTCAGCGTGCTGGGTGCTCAGTACTCAGGGTGCTCGGTGCTCAGTGCTTGGGGTGCTGGGTGCTCAGTACTCAGGGTGCTGGGTCCTCAGTGCTCAGGGTGCTGGGTGCTCAGTGCTCAGGGTGCTGGGTGTTCAGTACTCAGGGTGCTGGGTGCTCAGTACTCAGGGTGCTGGGTGCTCAGTGCTCAGGGTGCTGGGTGCTCAGTGCTCGGGGTGCTGGGTGCTCAGTGCTCAGTACTCAGGGTGCTGGGTGCTCAGTGCTCAGGGTGCTGGGTGCTCAGTGCTCGGGGTGCTGGGTGCTCAGTGCTCAGTACTCAGGGTGCTGGGTGCTCAGTGCTCAGGGTGCTGGGTGCTCAGTGCTCGGGGTGCTGGGTGCTCAGTACTCAGGGTGCTGGGTGCTCAGTTCTCGGGGTGCTCGGTGATCAGTACTCAGTGCTCAGGGTGCTCAGTACTCAGGGTGCTGGGTGTTCAGTACTCAGGGTGCTTGGTGCTCAGTACTCAGGGTGCTGGGTGCTCAGTGCTCAGGTTGCTGGGTGCTCAGTACTTGGGGTGCTCGGTGCTCAGTGCTCAGGGTGCTGTGTGCTCAGTACTCAGGGTGCTGGGTGCTCAGTACTCAGGGTGCTGGGTGCTCAGTGCTCAGGGTGCTGGGTGCTCAGTACTCAGGGTGCTGGGTGCTCAGTGCTCAGGGTGCTGTGTGCTCAGTACTCAGTGTGCTGGGTGCTCAGTGCTCGGGGTGCTGGGTGCTCAGTGCTCAGGGTGCTGGGTGCTCAGTGCTCGGGGTGCTGGGTGCTTAGTGCTCAGGGTGCTGGGTGCTCAGTGCTCAGGGTGCTGGGTGCTCAGTACTCAGGGTGCTGGGTGCTCAGTGCTCGGGGTGCTCGGTGCTCAGTACTCAAGGTGCTGGGTGCTCAGTGCTCAGGGTGCTGGGTGCTCAGTGCTCAGGGTGCTGGGTGCTCAGTACTCAGGGTGCTGGGTGCTCAGTGCTCGGGGTGCTCGGTGCTCAGTACTCAAGGTGCTGGGTGCTCAGTGCTCAGGGTGCTGGGTGCTCAGTCCTCGGGGTGCTCCGTGCTCAGTGCTCAGGGTGCTGGGTGCTCAGTACTCTGGGTGCTGGGTGCTCAGTTCTCGGGGTGCTCGGTGCTCAGTACTCAAGGTGCTGGGTGCTCAGTGCTCAGGGTGCCGGGTGCTCAGTCCTCGGGGTGCTCCGTGCTCAGTGATCACCGTGCTGGGTGCTCAGTACTCAGGGTGCTCGGTGTTCAGTACTCAGGGTTCTCAGTGCTCAGTACTCAGGGTGCTGGGTGCTCAGTGCTCAGGGTGCTGGGTGCTCAGTACTCAGGGTGCTCAGTGCTCAGTACTCGGGGTGCTTGTTGCTCAGCACTCAGGTTGCTCAGTGCTCAGTGCTCGGGGTGCTGGGTGCTCAGTACTCAGGGTGCTCGGTGCTCAGTACTAAGGGTGCTCAGTGCTCAGTACTCAGGTTGCTCAGTGCTCAGTGCTTGGGGTGCTGGGTGCTCAGTACTCAGGGTGCTGGGTGCTCAGTGCTCAGTACTCAGCGTGCTGGGTGCTCAGTGCTCGGGGTGCTGGGTCCTCAGTGCTCAGGGTGCTGGGTGCTCAGTACTCAGGGTGCTGGGTGCTCAGTGCTCGGGGTGCTGGGTCCTCAGTGCTCAGGGTGCTCAGTGCTCAGTGGTCGGGGTGCTGGGTGCTCAGTGCTCGGGGTGCTGGGTGCTCAGTGCTCAGGGTGCTGGTTGCTCAGTACTCAGTGTGCTCAGTGCTCAGGGTGCTGGGTGCTCAGAACTCAGGGTGCTGGGTGCGCAGTACTCAGGGTGCTGGGTGCTCAGAACTCAGGGTGCTTGATGCTCAGTACTCAGGGTGCTGGGTGCTCATTCTCGGGTTACTGGGTGCTCAGGACTCAGGTTGCTCAGTACTCTGGGTGCTCGGGGCTCAGTACTCATGGTGCTGGGTGCTCAGTACTCAGGGTGCTCGGTGCTCAGTGCTCAGGGTGCTGGGTGCTCAGTCCTCGGGGTGCTCCGTGCTCAGTGCTCAGGGTGCTGGGTGCTCAGTACTCTGGGTGCTGGGTGCTCAGTTCTCGGGGTGCTCGGTGCTCAGTACTCAAGGTGCTGGGTGCTCAGTGCTCAGGGTGCCGGGTGCTCAGTCCTCGGGGTGCTCCGTGCTCAGTGATCACCGTGCTGGGTGCTCAGTACTCAGGGTGCTCGGTGTTCAGTACTCAGGGTTCTCAGTGCTCAGTACTCAGGGTGCTGGGTGCTCAGTGCTCAGGGTGCTGGGTGCTCAGTACTCAGGGTGCTCAGTGCTCAGTACTCGGGGTGCTTGTTGCTCAGCACTCAGGTTGCTCAGTGCTCAGTGCTCGGGGTGCTGGGTGCTCAGTACTCAGGGTGCTCGGTGCTCAGTACTAAGGGTGCTCAGTGCTCAGTACTCAGGTTGCTCAGTGCTCAGTGCTTGGGGTGCTGGGTGCTCAGTACTCAGGGTGCTGGGTGCTCAGTGCTCAGTACTCAGCGTGCTGGGTGCTCAGTGCTCGGGGTGCTGGGTCCTCAGTGCTCAGGGTGCTGGGTGCTCAGTACTCAGGGTGCTGGGTGCTCAGTGCTCGGGGTGCTGGGTCCTCAGTGCTCAGGGTGCTCAGTGCTCAGTGGTCGGGGTGCTGGGTGCTCAGTGCTCGGGGTGCTGGGTGCTCAGTGCTCAGGGTGCTGGTTGCTCAGTACTCAGTGTGCTCAGTGCTCAGGGTGCTGGGTGCTCAGAACTCAGGGTGCTGGGTGCGCAGTACTCAGGGTGCTGGGTGCTCAGAACTCAGGGTGCTTGATGCTCAGTACTCAGGGTGCTGGGTGCTCATTCTCGGGTTACTGGGTGCTCAGGACTCAGGTTGCTCAGTACTCTGGGTGCTCGGGGCTCAGTACTCATGGTGCTGGGTGCTCAGTACTCAGGGTGCTCGGTGCTCAGTTCTCAGGGTGCTCGGTGCTCAGTGTTTGGGGTGCTGGGTGCTCAGTACTCAGGGTGCTTGGTGCTCAGTGCTCAGGGTGCTGGCTGCTCAGTGCTCAGGGTGCTGTGTGCTCAGTACTCAGTGCTCAGGATGCTGGGTGCTCAGTGCTCAGGGTGCTGGGTGCTCAGTGCTCAGGGTGGTCAGTGCTCAGTTTTCAGTACTCAGGGTGCTTGGTGCTCAGTACTCAGGGTGCTGGGTGCTCAGTGCTCGGGTTACCCGGTGCTCAGTGCTCGGGTTGCTCAGTGCTCAGTACTCAGGGTGCTGAGTGCTCAGTGCTCAGGGTGCTGGGTGCTCAGTGCTCAGGGTGCTGGGTTCTCAGTGCTCAGCGTGCTTGATGCTCAGTACTCAGGGTGCTGGGTGCTCAGTGCTCAGGGTGCTTGATGCTCAGTGCTCAGGGTGCTGGGTGCTCAGTGCTCTGGGTGCTTGGTGCTCAGTGCTCAGGGTGCTGGGTGCTCAGTGCTCAGGGTGCTGGGTGCTCAGTGACCGGGGTGATGGGTGCTGAGTGCTCAGGGTGCTGGTTGCTCAGTGCTCGGGGTGCTCGGTGCTCAGTGCTCGGGGTGCGGGGTGCTCAGTACTCAGGGTGCTGGGTGCTTAGTACTCAGGGTTCTCAGTGCTCAGTACACAGGGTGCTGGGTGCTCAGTGCTCGGGGTGCTGGGTGCTCAGTGCTCAGTATTCAGGGTGCTGGGTGCTCAGTGCTCAGGGTGCTGAGTGCTCAGTACTCAGCGTGCTGGGTGCTCAGTACTCAGGGTGCTGGGTGCTCAGTGCTCTGGGTGCTGGGTGCTCCGTGCTCAGGGTGCTGGGTGCTCAGTGCTCGGGGAGCTCGGTGCTCAGTACTCAGGGTGCTGGGTGCTCAGTACTCAGTGCTCGGGGTCCTGGGTGCTCCGTGCTCGGGGTGCTGGGTGCTCAGTACTCAGGGTGCTGGGTGCTCATTCTCGGGGTGCTGGGTGCTCAGTGCTCGGGGTGCTGGGTGCTCAGTACTCAGGGTGCTGGGGGCTCTGTACTCAGGGTGCTGGGTGCTCAGTACTCAGGGTGCTCGGTTCTCAGTACTCAGGCTGCTGGGTGCTCAGTGCTCGGGGTGCTGGGTGCTCAGTGCTCAGGGTGATCGGTGCTCAGTACTCAGGGTGCTGGGTGCTCAGTGCTCAGGGTGCTGGGTGCTCAGTCCTCAGGTTGCTCAGTGCTCAGGGTGCTGGGTGCTCAGTGCTCGGGGTGCTCGGTGCTCAGTACTCAGGGTGCTGAGTGCTCAGTTGTCAGGGTGCTGGGTGCTCAGTACTCGGGGTGCTGGGTGCTCAGTGCTCAGCGTGCTGGGTGCTCAGTACTCAGGGTGCTCGGTGCTCAGTGCTTGGGGTGCTGGGTGCTCAGTACTCAGGGTGCTGGGTCCTCAGTGCTCAGGGTGCTGGGTGCTCAGTGCTCAGGGTGCTGGGTGCTCAGTACTCAGTGCTCAGGATGCTGGGTGCTCAGTGCTCGGGCTGCTGGGTGCTCAGTGCTCAGGGTGCTGGGTGCTCAGTGCTCGGGGTGCTGGGTGCTCAGTGCTCAGTACTCAGGGTGCTGGGTGCTCAGTGCTCAGGGTGCTGGGTGCTCAGTGCTCGGGGTGCTGGGTGCTCAGTACTCAGGGTGCTGGGTGCTCAGTTCTCGGGGTGCTCGGTGATCAGTACTCAGTGCTCAGGGTGCTCAGTACTCAGGGTGCTGGGTGTTCAGTACTCAGGGTGCTTGGTGCTCAGTACTCAGGGTGCTGGGTGCTCAGTGCTCAGGTTGCTGGGTGCTCAGTACTCGGGGTGCTCGGTGCTCAGTGCTCAGGGTGCTGTGTGCTCAGTACTCAGGGTGCTGGGTGCTCAGTACTCAGGGTGCTGGGTGCTCAGTGCTCAGGGTGCTGGGTGCTCAGTACTCAGGGTGCTGGGTGCTCAGTGCTCAGGGTGCTGTGTGCTCAGTACTCAGTGTGCTGGGTGCTCAGTGCTCGGGGTGCTGGGTGCTCAGTGCTCAGGGTGCTCCGTGCTCAGTACTCAGGGTGCTGGGTGCTCAGTACTCGGGGTGCTGGGTGCTCAGTACTCAGGGTGCTGGGTGCTCAGTGCTCAGGGTGCTGTGTGCTCAGTGCTCAGGGTGCTGGGTACTCAGTGCTCAGGTTGCTGGGTGTTCAGTACTCAGGGTGCTGGGTGCTCAGTACTCAGGGTGCTGGGTGCTCAGTGCTCGGGGTGCTGGGTGCTCAGTGCTCACGGTGCTGGGTGCTCAGTGCTCGGGGTGCTCGGTGCTCAGTACTCAGGGTGCTCAGTACTCAGGGTGCTGGGTGCTTAGTGCTCGGGGTGCTGGGTGCTCAGTGCTCAGGGTGAACGGTGCTCAGTACTCCGGATGCTGGGTGCTCAGTACTCAGGGTGCTGGGTGCTCAGTACTCAGGGTGCTGGGTGCTCAGTCCGCAGGGTGCTGGGTGCTCAGGGTGCTGGGTGCTCAGTGCTCGGGGTGCTCGGTGCTCAGTATTCAGGGTGCTGAGTGCTCAGTACTCAGGGTGCTGGGTGCTCAGTACTCAGGGTCCTGGGTGCTCAGTGCTCGGGGTGCTGGGTGCTCAGTGCTCAGGGTGCTGGGTGCTCAGTGCTCGGGGTGCTGGGTGCTCAGAACTCAGGGTGCTGGGTGCTCAGTACTCAGGGTGCTGGGTGCTCAGTGCTCAGTGTGCTGGGTGCTCAGTACTCAGGGTGCTCATTGCTCAGGGTGCTGGGTGCTCAGTACTCAGGGTGCTGGGTGCTCAGTGCTCAGGGTGCTCGGTGCTCAATACTTTGGGTGCTCAGTACTCAGGGTGCTGGGTGCTCAGTGCTCAGGGTGCTGGGTGCTCAGTGCTCAGGGTGCTGGGTGCTCAGTGCTCAGAGTGCTGGGTGCTCGGTTCTCGGGGTGCTGGGTGCTTAGTGCTCGCGGTGCCCGGTGCTCAGTACTCGGGGTGCTCAGTGCTCAGTACTCAGGGTGCTGGGTGCTCAGTGCTCAGGGTGCTGGGTGCTCAGTACTCAGGGTGCTGGGTGCTCGGTGCTCAGTACGCTGGGTGCTCAGTACTCAGGGTGCTGGGTGCTCAGTACTCAGGGTGCTCGGTGCTCAGTACTCAGGGTGCTGGGTGCTCAGTGCTCGGGGTGCTGGGTGCTCAGTACTCAGGGTGCTGGGTGCTCAGTGCTCGGGGTGCTGGGTGCTCAGTGCTCAGTGCTCAGTACTCAGGGCGCTGGGTGCTCAGTGTTCAGGGTGCTGGGTGCTCAGTGCTCAGGGTGCTGGGTGCTCAGTGCTCAGGGTGCTGGGTACTCAGTGCTCAGCGTGCTGGGTGCTCAGTGCTCGGGGTGCTGGGTGCTCAGTGCTCGGGGTGCCGTGTGTTCAGTGCTCGGGGTGCTCGGTGCTCAGTACTCAGGGTGCTGGGTGCTCAGTGCTCGAGGTGCTCAGTACTCAGGGTGCTGTGTGTTCAGTGCTCAGGGTGCTGGGTGCTCAGTACTCAGGGTGCTCGGTGCTTAGTACTCTGGGGGCTGGGTGCTCAGTGCTCGGGGTGCTGGGTGCTCAGTGCTCAGTACTCAGGGTGCTGGGTGCTCAGTGCTTGTGGTGCTGGGTGCTCAGTGCTCAGTACTCAGGGTGCTGGGAGCTCAGTGCTCAGGGTGCTGGGTGCTCAGTGCTCGGGGTGCTGGGTGCTCATTACTCAGTGTGCTGGGTGCTCAGTACTCCGGGTGCTGGGTGCTCAGTTCTCGGGGTGCTCGGTGCTCAGTACTCAGTGCTCAGGGTGCTCAGTGCTCAGGGAGCTGGGTGTTCAGTCCTCAGGGTGCTGGGTGCTCAGTACTCGGGGTGCTCGGTGCTCAGTGCTCAGGGTGCTGGGTGCTCAGTACTCAGGGTGCTGGGTGCTCAGTACTCAGGGTGCTGGGTGCTCAGTGCTCAGGGTGCTGGGTACTCAGTGCTCAGGGTGCTCATTGCTCAGTACTCGGGGTGCTGGGTGCTCATTCTCGGGTGCTGGGTGCTCAGTGCTCGGGGTGCTGGGTGCTCAGTACTCAGAGTGCTGGGTGCACAGTGCTCAGGGTGCTGGGTGCTCAGTACTCAGGGTGCTGGGGGCTCAGTGCTCAGGGTGCTGGGTGCTCAGTACTCAGGGTGCTGGGTGCTCAGTGCTCAGGGTGCTGGGTGCTCAGTACTCAGGGTGCTGGGAGCTCAGTGCTCAGGGTGATCGGTGCTCAGTACTCACGGTGCTCAGTACTCAGGGTGCTGGGTGCTCAGTGCTCGGGGTGCTGGGTGCTCAGTACTCAGGGTGCTGGGTGCTCAGTGCTCTGTTTTCTGGGTGCTCAGTGCTCAGGGTGATCGGTGCTCAGTACTCAGGGTGCTGGGTGCTCAGTACTCAGGGTGCTGGGTGCTCAGTGCTCGGGTGCTGGGTGGTCAGTGCTCAGGGTGATCGGTGCTCAGTACTCAGGGTGCTGGGTGCTCAGTGCTCAGGGTGCTGGGTGCTCAGTCCTCAGTGTGCTCAGTGGTCAGGGTGCTGTGTGCTCAGTGCTCGGGGTGCTGGGTGCTCAGTGCTCAGTGCTCAGGGTGCTGGGTGCTCAGTGCTCAGGGTGCTGGTTGCTCAGTACTCAGGGTGCTGGGTGCTCAGTACTCAGGGTGCTGGGTGCTCAGTGCTCAGGGTGCTTGGTGCGCAGTACTCAGTGTGCTGGGTGATCAGTGCTCGGGGTGCTGGTTGCTCAGTGCTCAGGGTGCTGGGTGCTCAGTGCTCAGGGTGCTGGGTGCTCAGTACTCAGGGTGCTGGGTGCTCAGTGCTCGGGGTGCTCGGTGCTCAGTACTCAAGGTGCTAGGTGCTCAGTGCTCAGGGTGCTGGGTGCTCAGTGATCAGGGTGCTGGGTGCTCAGTACTCAGGGTGCTCGGTGCTCAGTACTCAGGGTTCTCAGTGCTCAGTACTCAGGTTGCTGGGTACTCAGTGATCAGGGTGCTGGGTGCTCAGTACTCAGGGTGCTCAGTGCTCAGTACTCGGGGTGCTTGGTGCTCAGTACTCAGGGTGCTCAGTGCTCTGTACTCGGCGTGCTGGGTGCTCAGTGCTCAGGGTGCTCAGTGCTCAGTGCTCGTGGTGCTGGGTGCTCAGTGCTCCGGGCGCTGGGTGCTCAGTGCTCGGGGTGCTGGGTGCTCAGTACTCGGGGTGCTGGGTGCTCAGTGCTCAGGGTGCTGGGTGCTCAGGGCTCGGGGTGCTCGGTGCTCAGTACTCAGGGTGCTGAGTGCTCAGTACTCAGGGTGCTGGGTGCTCAGTACTCAGGGTGCTGGGTGCTCAGCGCTCAGTGTGCTGCGTGATCTGTGCTCAGGGTGCTGGGTGCTCAGTGCTCAGGGTGCTGGGTGCTCAGTGCTCGGGGTGCTGGGTGCCCAGTACTCAGGCTGCTGGGTGCTAAGTGCTCAGGGTGCGGGGTGCTCAGTGCTCGGGGCGCTGGATGCTCAGTGCTCGGGGTGCTCGGAGCTCAGTACTCAGGGTGCTGGGTGTTCAGTGCTCGGAGTGATCGGTGCTCAGTACTCAGGGTGCTGGGTGCAGTGCCCAGGGTGCTGGGTGCTCAGTGCTCGGGGTGCTCGGTGCTCAGTACTCACGGTGCTGAGTGCTCAGTACTCAGGGTGCTGGGTGCTCAGTACTCAGGGTGCTGGGTGCTCAGCGCTCAGTGTGCTGGGTGATCTGTGCTCAGTGTGCTGGGTGCTCAGTGCTCAGGGTGCTGGGTGCTCAGTGCTCGGGGTGCTGGGTGCCCAGTACTCAGGGTGCTGGGTGCTAAGTGCTCAGGGTGCTGGGTGCTCAGTGCTCGGGGCGCTGGATGCTCATTGCTCGGGGTGCTCGGAGCTCAGTACTCAGGGTGCTGGGTGCTCAGTGCTCAGGGTGGTCGGTGCTCAGTACTCAGGGTGCTGGGTGCTCAGTGCTCGGGGTGCTCGGTGCTCAGTACGTTGGGTGCTCACTACTCAGGGTGCTGGTTCTCAGTGCTCGGGGTGATTGGTGCTCAGTACTCAGGGTGCTGGGTGCTCAGTGCTCGGGGTGATCGGTGCTCAGTACTCAAGGTGCTAGGTGCTCAGTGCTCAGGGTGCTGGGTGCTCAGTGATCAGGGTGCTGGGTGCTCAGTACTCAGGGTGCTCGGTGCTCAGTACTCAGGGTTCTCAGTGCTCAGTACTCAGGTTGCTGGGTACTCAGTGATCAGGGGTGCTGGGTGCTCAGTACTCAGGGTGCTCAGTGCTCAGTACTCGGGGTGCTCGGTGCTCAGTACTCAGGGTGCTGAGTGCTCAGTACTCAGGGTGCTGGGTGCTCAGTACGCAGGGTGCTGGGTGCTCAGTGCTCAGCGTGCTGGGTGCTCAGTACTTAGGGTGCTCGGTGCTCAGTGCTTGGGGTGCTGGGTGCTCAGTACTCAGGGTGCTGGGTGCTCAGTGCTCAGGGTGCTGGGTGCTCAGTGCTCAGGGTGCTGGGTGCTCAGTACTCAGTGCTCAGGATGCTGGGTGCTCAGTGCTCGGGCTGCTGGGTGCTCAGTGCTCAGGGTGCTGGGTGCTCAGTGCTAGGGGTGATGGGTCCTCAGTGCTCGGGGTCTGGGTGCTCAGTACTCAGGGTGCTGGGTGCTCAGTGCTCAGGGTGCTGGGTGCTCAGTACTCAGGGTGCTGGGTGCTCAGTACTCAGGGTGCTCGGTGCTCAGTACTCAGGGGTGCTGGGTGGCTCAGTGCTCAGGGGTGCTGGGTACTCAGTACTCAGGGTGCTGGGTGCTCAGTACTCAGGGTGCTGGGTGCTCAGTTCTCAGGGTGCTGGGTGCTCAGTGCTCAGGGTGCTGGGTGCTCAGTACACAGGGTGCTGGGTGCTTAGTGCTCAGGGTGATCGGTGCTCAGTACTCAGGGTGCTCAGTACTCAGGATGCTGGGTGCTCAGTGCTCAGGGTGCTGGGTGCTCAGTACTCAGGGTGCTGGGTGCTCAGTGCTCGGGGTGCTGGGTGCTCAGTGCTCAGGGTGATCGGTGCTCAGTACTCAGGGTGCTGGGTGCTCAGTGCTCAGGGTGCTGGGTGCTCAGGGCCTCAGGGTTGCTCAGTGCTCAGGGGTGCTGGGTGCTCAGTGCTCGGGGTGCTCGGTGCTCAGTACTCAGGGTGCTGGAGTGCTCAGTACTCAGGGTGCTGGGTGCTCAGTACTCATGGTGCTGGGGTGCTCAGTACTCAGGGGACTGGGTGCTCAGTGCTCAGGGTGCTGGGTGCTCAGTGCTCAGGGGCGCTGGGTGCTCAGTGCTCGGGGTGCTGGGTGCTCAGTGCTCGGGGTGCTGGGTGGTCAGTGCTCAGTGCTCAAGGTGCTGGGTGCTCAGTGCTCAGTGCTCAGGGTGCTGGGTGCTCAGTACTCAGGGTGCTGGGTGCTCAGTACTCAGGGTGCATGGGGTGCTCAGTTCTCGTGGTGCTGGGTGCTTAGTGCTCAGGGTGCTGGGTGCTCAGTGCTCAGGGTGCTGGGTGCTCAGTACTCAGGGTGCTGGGTGCTCAGTGCTCGGGGTGCTCGGTGCTCAGTACTCAAGGTGCTGGGTGCTCAGTGCTCAGGGTGCTGGGTGCTCAGTCCTCGGGGTGCTCCGTGCTCAGTGCTCAGGGTGCTGGGTGCTCAGTACTCAGGGTGCTGGGTGCTCAGTGCTCGGGGTGCTCGGTGCTCAGTACTCAAGGTGCTGGGTGCTCAGTGCTCAGGGTGCCGGGTGCTCAGTCCTCGGGGTGCTCCGTGCTCAGTGATCACCGTGCTGGGTGCTCAGTACTCAGGGTGCTCGGTGTTCAGTACTCAGGTTCTCAGTGCTCAGTACTCAGGGTGCTGGGTGCTCAGTGCTCAGGGTGCTGGGTGCTCAGTACTCAGGGTGCTCAGTGCTCAGTACTCGGGGGTGCTTGTTGCTCAGCACTCAGGTTGCTCAGTGCTCAGTGCTCAGGGTGCTGGGTGCTCAGTACTCAGGGTGCTCGGTGCTCAGTACTAAAGGGTGCTCAGTGCTCAGTACTCAGGTTGCTCTCGTGCTCAGTGCTTGGGGTGCTGGGTGCTCAGTACTCAGGGTGCTGGGTGCTCAGTACTCAGGGTGCTGGGGTGCTCAGTGCTCAGTACTCAGCGTGCTGGGTGCTCAGTGCTCGGGGTGCTGGGTCCTCAGTGCTCAGGGTGCTGGGTGCTCAGTACTCAGGGTGCTGGGTGCTCAGTGCTCGGCGTGCTGGGTCCTCAGTGCTCATGGTGCTCAGTGCTCAGTGGTCGGGGTGCTGGGTGCTCAGTGCTCGGGGTGCTGGGTGCTCAGTGCTCAGGTGCTGGTTGCTCAGTACTCAGGGTGCTCAGTGCTCAGGGTGCTGGGTGCTCAGAACTCAGGGTGCTGGGTGCGCAGTACTCAGGGTGCTGGGTGCTCAGAACTCAGGGTGCTTGATGCTCAGCTACTCAGGGTGCTGGGTGCTCATTCTCGGGTTACTGGGTGCTCAGGACTCAGGTTGCTCAGTACTCTGGGTGCTCGGGGCTCAGTACTCATGGTGCTGGGTGCTCAGTACTCAGGGTGCTCGGTGCTCAGTTCTCAGGGTGCTCGGTGCTCAGTGTTTGGGGGTGCTGGGGTGCTCAGTACTCAGGGTGCTTGGTGCTCAGTGCTCAGGGTGCTGGCTGCTCAGTGCTCAGGGTGCTGGGTGCTCAGTACTCAGTGCTCAGGATGCTGGGGTGCTCAGTGCTCAGGGTGCTGGGTGCTCAGTGCTCAGGGTGGTCAGTGCTCAGTGCTCAGTACTCAGGGTGCTTGGTGCTCAGTACTCAGGGTGCTGGGTGCTCAGTGCTCGGGTTACCCGGTGCTCAGTGCTCGGGTTGCTCAGTGCACAGTACTCAGGGTGCTGAGTGCTCAGTGCTCAGGGTGCTGGGTGCTCAGTGCGCAGGGTGCTGGGTTCTCAGTGCTCAGCGTGCTTGATGCTCAGTACTCAGGGTGCTGGGGTGCTCAGTGCTCAGGGTGCTTGATGCTCAGTGCTCAGGGTGCTGGGTGCTCAGTGCTCTGGGTGCTTGGTGCTCAGTGCTCAGGGTGCTGGGTGCTCAGTGCTCAGGGTGCTGGGTGCTCAGTGACCGGGGTGATGGGGGCTGAGTGCTCAGGGTGCTGGGTGCTCAGTGCTCGTGGGTGCTCGTGTGCTCAGTGCTCGGGGTGCTGGGTGCTCAGTACTCAGGGTGCTGGGTGCTTAGTACTCAGGGTGCTCAGTGCTCAGTACACAGGGTGCTGGGTGCTCAGTGCTCGGGGGTGCCTGGGTGCTCAGTGCTCAGTACTCAGGGTGCTGGGTGCTCAGTGCTCAGGGTGCTGAGTGCTCAGTACTCAGCGTGCTGGGTGCTCAGTACTCAGGGTGCTGGGTGCTCAGTGCTCTGGGTGCTGGGTGCTCCGTGCTCAGGGTGCTGGGTGCTCAGTGCTCGGGGAGCTCGGTGCTCAGTACTCAGGGTGCTGGGTGCTCAGTACTCAATGCTCGGGGTCCTGGGTTGCTCCGTGCTCGGGGGTGCTGGGTGCTCAGTACTCAGGGTGCTGGGTGCTCATTCTCGGGGTGCTGGGTGCTCAGTGCCTCGGGGGTGCTGGGTGCTCAGTACTCAGGGTGCTGGGGGCTCAGTACTCAGGGTGCTGGGTTCTCAGTACTCAGGGTGCTCGGTTCTCAGTACTCAGGGTGCTGGGTGCTCATTCTCGGGGTGCTGGGTGCTCAGTGCTCGGGTTGCTGGGTGCTCAGTACTCAGGGTGCTGGGGGCTCAGTACTCAGGGTGCTGGGTGCTCAGTACTCAGGGTGATCTGTTCTCAGTACTTAGGCTGCTGGGTGCTCAGTGCTCGGGGTGCTGGGTGCTCAGTGCTCAGGGTGATCGGTGCTCAGTACTCAGGGTGCTGGGTGCTCAGTGCTCAAGGGTGCTGGGTGCTCAGTCCTCAGGTTGCTCAGTGCTCAGGGTGCTGGGTGGCTCAGTGCTCGGTGGTGCTCGGTGCTCAGTACTCAGGGTGCTGAGTGCTCAGTAGTCAGGGTGCTGGGTGCTCAGTACTCGGGGTGCTGGGTGCTCCAGTGCTCAGCGTGCTGGGTGCTCAGTACTCAGGGTGCTCGGTGCTCAGTGCTTGGGGTGCTGGGTGCTCAGTACTCAGGGTGCTGGGTGCTCAGTGCTCAGGGTGCTGGGTGCTCAGTGCTCAGGGTGCTGGGTGCTCAGTACTCAGTGCTCAGGATGCTGGGTGCTCAGTGCTCGGGCTGCTGGGTGCTCAGTGCTCAGGGTGCTGGGTGCTCAGTGCTAGGGGTGCTGGGTCCTCAGTGCTCGGGGTCTGGGTGCTCAGTACTCAGGGTGCTGGGTGCTCAGTACTCAGGGTGCTGGGTGCTCAGTGCTCAGGGTGCTGGGTGCTCAGTGCTCTGGGTGCTGGGTGCTCAGTGCTCAGGGTGCTGGGTGCTCAGTGCTCAGGGTGCTGGGTGCTCAGTGATCGGGGTGATGGGTGCTGATTGCTCAGGGTGCTGGGTGCTCAGTGCTCGGGGTGTTCGGTGCTCAGTGCTCAGGGTCCAGGGTGCTCAGTACTCAGGGTGCTGGGTGCTTAGTACTCAGGGTGCTCAGTGCTCAGTACACAGGGTGCTGGATGCTCAGTGCTCGGGGTGCTGGGTGCTCAGTGCTCAGTACTCAGGGTGCTGGGTGCTCAGTGCTCAGGGTGCTGGGGTGCTCAGTGCTCGGGGTGCTGGGTGCTCAGTGCTCAGGGTGATCGGTGCTCAGTACTCAGGGTGATGGGTGCTCAGTGCTCAGGGTGCTGGGTGCTCAGTCCTCAGGGTGCTCAGTGCTCAGGGTGCTGGGTGCTCAGTGCTCGGGGTGCTCGGTGCTCAATACTCAGGGTGCTGTGTGCTCAGTACTCAGGGTGCTGGGTGCTCAGTACTCATGGTGCTGGGTGCTCAGTGCTCAGGGCGCTGGGTGCTCAGTGCTCGGGGTGCTGGGTGCTCAGTGCTCAGGGTGCTGGGTGCTCAGTGCTCAGGGCACTGGGTGCTCAGTGCTCGGGGTGCTGGGTGCTCAGTGCTCGGGGTGCTGGGTGGTCAGTGCTCAGTGCTCAAGGTGCTGGGTGCTCAGTGCTCAGTGCTCAGGGTGCTGGGTGCTAAGTACTCAGGGTGCTGGGTGCTCAGTACTCAGGGTGCTGGGTGCTCAGTTCTCAGGGTGCTGGGTGCTCAGTACTCAGGGTGCTGGGTGCTCAGTAGTCAGGGTGCTGGATGCTCATTCTCGGGGTGCTGGGGTTGCTCAGTGCTCGGGGTGCTGGGTGCTCAGTACTCAGGGTGCTGGGGGCTCAGTACTCAAGGGTGCTGGGTGCTCAGTACTCAGGGTGCTCGGTTCTCAGTACTCAGGGTGCTGGGTGCTCATTCTCGGCGTGCTGGGTGCTCAGTGCTCGGGTTGCTGGGGTGCTCAGTACTCAGGGTGCTGGGGGCTCAGTACTCAGGGTGCTGGGGTGCTCAGTACTCAGGGTGATCTGTTCTCAGTACTTTGGCTGCTGGGTGCTCAGTGCTCGGGGGTGCTGGGTGCTCAGTGCTCAGGGTGATCGGTGCTCAGTACTCAGGGTGCTGGGTGCTCAGTGCTCAGGGTGCTGGGTGCTCAGTCCACAGGTTGCTCAGTGCTCAGGGTGCTGGGTGCTCAGCCGCTCGGGGTGCTCGGTGCTCAGTACTCAGGGTGCTGAGTGCTCAGTACTCCAGGGTGCTGGGTGCTCAGTACTCCGGGGTGCTGGGTGCTCAGTGCTCAGCGTGCTGGGTGCTCAGTACTCAGGGTGCTCGGTGCTCAGTGCTTGGGGTGCTGGGTGCTCAGTACTCAGGGTGCTGGGTGCTCAGTGCTCAGGGTGCTGGGTGCTCAGTGCTCAGGGTGCTGGGTGCTCAGTACTCAGTGCTCAGGATGCTGGGTGCTCAGTGCTCGGGCTGCTGGGTGCTCAGTGCTCAGAATGCTGGGTGCTCAGTGCTAGGGGTGATGGGTCCTCAGTGCTCGGGGGTCTGGGTGCTCAGTACTCAGGGTGCTGGGTGCTCAGTACTCAGGGTGCTGGGTGCTCATTGCTCAGGGTGCTGGGTGCTCAGTGCTCTGGGTGCTGGGTGCTCAGTGCTCAGGGTTGCTGGGTGCTCAGTGCTTAGGGGCTGCTGGGTGCTCAGTGATCTGGGTGATGGGTGCTGAGTGCTCAGGGTGCTGGGTGGTCAGTGCTCGGGGTGCTCGGTGCTCAGTGCTCAGGGTCCTGGGTGTTCAGTACTCAGGGTGCTGGGTGCTTAGTACTCAGGGTGCTCAGTGCTCAGTACACAGGGTGCTGGATGCTCAGCTGCTCGGGGGTGCTGGGTGCTCAGTGCTCAGTACTCAGGGTGCTGGGTGCTCAGTGCTCAGGTGCTGG